>NC_090731.1:9417018-9424518 GCF_036898095.1 Palaemon carinicauda
GCATATTAAATATTTATGGAAAATCTTCTCATTTCAAATAAAAAAAAAAGAAGAAGAATTACCAGCAGATGAAAATAAGATTTATTCCCAGATTTTTTTTTTTTTAATAGAAATATTATTCTCATAATTGCATATTATATATTAACTATAAATAATCTCATCACAAATAGAAAATAAAAGACCAGATAAATAACTATCCCACGAAATAAATGATTTATTCCCTTTCATAGATTCAGCTAACAATTTCTGAAGTGACATACTATCATTTAAAGCAGTGACGTGTAATGTTCGATATTCATTTTGGTATTTCTGATGTTATGTAATATCGAGTCATCAATCAGAGTGAGATTGTTCTTATAGGTTTTCTATCATAGTCCACATCAGACTTCGGCTACAGATAATTGAATTTCGTTATTGGTAGCTCATATGCATCGGTACATTTAGTGAAAACGTTTTTAGATTTCTTTTTATAATTCTTGATAGGTTTCTTTACTGATTGTTATGGGAATTGTCAATAATCTTCGTTGCGTTGTTGTTGGTGTTGTTGTGTTTGTTATTATGTTCTAGTTTGTTTGCTGATTGTTATGGGATTTATCAATAATCTTCATTGCGTTGTTGGTGTTGTTGTTGTTGTTGTTGTTATGTTCTAGTTTATTTGCTGATTGTTAGGGGATTTATCAATAATCTTCATTGCGTTGTTGTTGTTATTCTTATGTTCTAGTTTGTTTGCTGATTGTTAAGGGATTTATCAATAATCTTCATTGCGTTGTTGTTGTTATTCTTATGTTCTAGTTTGTTTGCTGATTGTTAAGGGATTTATCAATAATCTTCATTGCGTTGTTGTTGTTATTCTTATGTTCTAGTTTGTTTGCTGATTGTTAAGGGATTTATCAAAAATCTTCATTGCGTTGTTGTTGTTATTCTTATGTTCTAGTTTGTTTGATGATTGTTAAGGGATTTATCAATAATCTTCATTGCGTTGTTGTGTTGTTGTTGTTGTTATGTTCTAGTTTATTTGCTGATTGTTATGGGATTTATCAATAATCTTCATTGCGTTGTTGTTGTTGTTGTTGTTGTTGTTGTTATTCTTATGTTCTAGTTTGTTTGCTGATTGTTAAGGGATTTATCAATAATCTTCATTGCGTTGTTGGTGTTGTTGTTGTTGTTATGTTCTAGTTTGTTTGCTGATTGTTAAGGGATTTATCAATAATCTTCATTGCGTTGTTGTTGTTATTATTATGTTCTAGTTATTTGCTGATTGTTAGGGGATTTATCAATAATCTTCATTGCGTTGTTGTTGTTATTATTATGTTCTAGTTTATTTGCTGATTGTTAGGGGATTTATCAATAATCTTCATTGCGTTGTTGTTGTTGTTTGTTGTTGTTGTTATTCTTATGTTCTAGTTTGTTTGCTGATTGTTAAGGGATTTATCAATAATCTTAATTGCGTTGTTGTTGTTATTATTATGTTCTAGTTTATTTGCTGATTGTTAGGGGATTTATCAATAATCTTCATTGCGTTGTTGTTGTTATTATTATGTTCTAGTTTATTTGCTGATTGTTAGGGGATTTATCAATAATCTTCATTGTGTTGTTGTTGTTTGTTGTTGTTGTTGTTATTCTTATGTTCTAGTTTGTTTGCTGATTGTTAAGGGATTTATCAATAATCTTCATTGCGTTGTTGGTGTTGTTGTTGTTGTTATGTTCTAGTTTGTTTGCTGATTGTTAAGGGATTTATCAATAATCTTAATTGCGTTGTTGTTGTTATTATTATGTTCTAGTTTATTTGCTGATTGTTAGGGGATTTATCAATAATCTTCATTGCGTTGTTGTTGTTATTATTATGTTCTAGTTTATTTGCTGATTGTTAGGGGATTTATCAATAATCTTCATTGCGTTGTTGTTGTTATTATTATGTTCTAGTTTATTTGCTGATTGTTAGGGGATTTATCAATAATCTTCATTGCGTTGTTGTTATTCTTATGTTCTAGTTTGTTTGCTGATTGTTAGGGGATTTATCAATAATCTTCATTGCGTTGTTGTTGTTATTCTTATGTTCTAGTTTGTTTGATGATTGTTAAGGGATTTATCAATAATCTTCATTGCGTTGTTGGTGTTGTTGTTGTTGTTATGTTTCTAGTTTATTTGCTGATTGTTAGGGGATTTATCAATAATCTTCATTGCGTTGTTGTTGTTGTTGTTGTTGTTGTTGTTGTTATTCTTATGTTCTAGTTTGTTTGCTGATTGTTAAGGGATTTATCAATAATCTTCATTGCGTTGTTGGTGTGTTGTTGTTGTTATGTTCTAGTTTGTTTGCTGATTGTTAAGGGATTTATCAATAATCTTCATTGCGTTGTTGGTGTTGTTGTTGTTGTTGTTATGTTCTAGTTTGTTTGCTGATTGTTAAGGGATTTATCAATAATCTTCATTGCGTTGTTGGTGTTGTTGTTGTTGTTATGTTCTAGTTTGTTTGCTGATTGTTAAGGGATTTATCAATAATCTTCATTGCGTTGTTGTTGTTATTATTATGTTCTAGTTTATTTGCTGATTGTTAGGGGATTTATCAATAATCTTCATTGCGTTGTTGTTGTTATTATTATGTTCTAGTTTATTTGCTGATTGTTAGGGGATTTATCAATAATCTTCATTGCGTTGTTGTTGTTATTCTTATGTTCTAGTTTGTTTGCTGATTGTTAAGGGATTTATCAATAATCTTCATTGCGTTGTTGTTGTTATTATTATGTTCTAGTTTATTTGCTGATTGTTAGGGGATTTATCAATAATCTTCATTGCGTTGTTTGTTGTTGTTATTATGTTCTAGTTTATTTGCTGATTGTTAGGGGATTTATCAATAATCTTCATTGCGTTGTTGTTGTTGTTGTTATGTTCTAGTTTGTTTGCTGATTGTTAGGGGATTTATCAATAATCTTCATTGCGTTGATTTTGTTATTCTTATGTTCTAGTTTGTTTGCTGATTGTTAAGGGATTTATCAATAATCTTCATTGCGTTGTTGTTGTTATTATTATGTTCTAGTTTATTTGCTGATTGTTAGGGGATTTATTAATAATCTTCATTGCGTTGTTGTTGTTGTTGTTGTTGTTATGTTCTAGTTTATTTGCTGATTGTTAAGGGATTTATCAATAATCTTCATTGCGTTGTTGGTGTTGTTGTTGTTGTTATGTTCTAGTTTGTTTGCTGATTGTTAAGGGATTTATCAATAATCTTCATTGCGTTGTTGTTGTTATTATTATGTTCTAGTTTATTTGCTGATTGTTAAGGGATTTATCAATAATCTTCATTGCGTTGTTGTTGTTATTATTATGTTCTAGTTTATTTGCTGATTGTTAGGGGATTTATCAATAATCTTCATTGCGTTGTTGTTGTTGTTGTTGTTATGTTCTAGTTTATTTGCTGATTGTTAGGGGATTTATCAATAATCTTCATTGCGTTGTTGTTGTTATTATTATGTTCTAGTTTATTTGCTGATTGTTAGGGGATTTATCAATAATCTTCATTGCGTTGTTGTTGTTATTATTATGTTCTCCTAGTTTATTTGCTGATTGTTAGGGGATTTATCAATAATCTTCATTGCGTTGTTGTTGTTATTATTATGTTCTAGTTTATTTGCTGATTGTTAGGGGATTTATCAATAATCTTCATTGCGTTGTTGTTGTTATTCTTATGTTCTAGTTTGTTTGCTGATTGTTAGGGGATTTATCAATAATCTTCATTGCGTTGTTGTTGTTATTATTATGTTCTAGTTTATTTGCTGATTGTTAGGGGATTTATCAATAATCTTCATTGCGTTGTTGTTGTTATTATTATGTTCTAGTTTATTTGCTGATTGTTAGGGGATTTGTCAATAATCTTCATGCGTTGTTGTTGTTATGTTCTAGTTTATTTGCTGATTGTTAGGGGATTTATCAATAATCTTCATTGCGTTGTTGTTGTTTATTCTTATGTTCTAGTTTGTTTGCTGATTGTTAAGGGATTTATCAATAATCTTCATTGTGTTGTTGTTGTTATTATTATGTTCTAGTTTATTTGCTGATTGTTAGGGGATTTATCAATAATCTTCATTGCGTTGTTGTTGTTGTTGTTATGTTCTAGTTTATTTGCTGATTGTTAGGGGATTTATCAATAATCTTCATTGCGTTGTTGTTGTTATTATTATGTTCTAGTTTATTTGCTGATTGTTAAGGGATTTATCAATAATCTTCATTGCGTTGTTGGTGTTGTTGTTGTTGTTATGTTCTAGTTTGTTTGCTGATTGTTAAGGGATTTATCAATAATCTTCATTGCGTTGTTGTTGTTATTATTATGTTCTAGTTTATTTGCTGATTGTTAGGGGATTTATCAATAATCTTCATTGCGTTGTTGTTGTTATTATTATGTTCTAGTTTATTTGCTGATTGTTAAGGGATTTATCAATAATCTTCATTGCGTTGTTGGTGTTGTTGTTGTTGTTATGTTCTAGTTTGTTTGCTGATTGTTAAGGGATTTATCAATAATCTTCATTGCGTTGTTGTTGTTATTATTATGTTCTAGTTTATTTGCTGATTGTTAAGGGATTTATCAATAATCTTCATTGCGTTGTTGTTGTTATTATGTTCTAGTTTATTTGCTGATTGTTAGGGGATTTATCAATAATCTTCATTGCGTTGTTGTTGTTGTTGTTATGTTCTAGTTTATTTGCTGATTGTTAGGGGATTTATCAATAATCTTCATTGCGTTGTTGTTGTTATTATTATGTTCTAGTTTATTTGCTGATTGTTAGGGGATTTATCAATAATCTTCATTGCGTTGTTGTTGTTGTTGTTGTTATTGTTCTAGTTTATTTGCTGATTGTTAAGGGATTTATCAATAATCTTCATTGCGTTGTTGGTGTTGTTGTTGTTGTTGTTGTTATGTTCTAGTTTATTTGCTGATTGTTAGGGGATTTATCAATAATCTTCATTGCGTCGCAGAGCCAACATAACTCAATTGATTAATCTGAAATTTTAAATTAACAATAATATCCATTAGACATTTTCATTGCAAACCTATTATTATTATTATTATTATTATTATTATTATTATTATTATTATTATTTATTGTTGCTGTTGTTGTTGTTTTTCATTGTTTTTGTTCCAAGATATAAATTTTTTTTAGAATCTATTCAAATGAGAATATACAGAGTTAATGCCCGTGAAATATGGGTTATGACAGTAAATAGTAATAAGATTGCATACCTGGCAGTGTGCATAGCCTTAACAACGTAGTAGATCGTTCTAGAAGACATTCAAAATTCAATCGAAGTCAAGTCGTAAATGTAATGGAAAGTCTCCGATTGAAAATGTCAATGACCGAAGTTAGGTCAGTTGGTGAGAAAGCAAGATGTGTGGAGTGATATTCGACCTTGATCTTCATTGAGTGACGTGTGATTTCTCCCATCATCATTATTGTATGTGGTTTAACGAACCGTTGAAGGCGTCGGTCGAAGGCTTTGTTCGTAAATCGAATTCTTTGCCGTCGTCATCACTACATTATGGTGTCGGTTGCTTGATGCCCCCCCTCTAAGGCCTTCTATCAAAGGCATCCCCTTCCATTAAATCTCTTCTCTCCATGTCATCCTTCACCTTATCTCGCCATATAATTCTCTGCCTCCCTTTCTAAACCCCCCCCCCCCCTCCCCTGCCCATAACAGTTTCCTCGTAAATTGAAGGTGAAACTTAGAGCAATGTAAATTAAACGAGTAGAATTGGCCATAAAGATACGATTTAAAAGGGTTTAAAGGTCGCTCATGAATGGCAGAGGCAAGGGACAGTGACATTGCCCTAGCAATCAGGACAATGCCCTAGAGACTGACCTTATATTATATGATCAGCGTCCAAGCCTCCTCTCCACCCAAGCTAGGACCAGGGAGGGCCAGGCAGTGGCTGCTGACGACTCAGCAGATAGACCTATAGGCTCCCCCAAACCCCCCCCCTCCAACCTTAGCTCACAAGGATGTAAGGTTGCAGACACTAATGGTACTAACGAGTCTGAGCGGGACTCGAACCCCCGACTGGCAAACACCAGGCAGAGACGTTACCAATCAGGCCACAGCAAGAGAAAGGTAGAGACTATTATAACAAATGTTCCAAATCACCGAATTATGAAAGCAACAAACAAAGGCATTGATAATCATAAGCGTCAATATTTATGCTCAAGAATTATTCATAAAATATCTCTTCTTAAAGGAAAATGACACAAAATTGTCAGCGTATATATATCCGGATATTTCTCGTCTATAAAGTCAATGGGCTCTCTTAAAATACCGAACGAAGAATTTTATTATAAGTCTGTACAGCTCCAGGCTGTAAATGTCAGCTCCAACAGTCAGCCCAATAATCCAAAGAATCTTTATACAACGTTTTGATTTATATTCTTGTCTGAAAGGTTGAAGGTTTAATGTCGCTCATGAATAGTAGAGGGCATGGGACAGTACCAATGCCCTGTTTAGCACGAAAGTGCCCTAGAGACTGACCATATTATTATTATTATTATTATTATTATTATTATTATTATTATTATTATTATTATTATTACTTGCTAAGCTACAACCCTAGATGGAAAAGCAGGATGCTATAAGCCCAAGGGCTCCAACAGGGAAACTAGCTCAGTGAGGAAAGGAAAAAAGGGAAAATAAAATATTTTCAGAACAGTAACAACATTGAAATTAATATTTCCTATATAAACTATCAAAACTTTATCAAAACAAGAGGAAGAGAAATGAGATAGAATAGTGTGCCCGAGTGTACCCTCAAACAGGAGAACTCTAACACAAGACAGTGGAAGACCATGGTACAGAGGCTATAGCACTACACAAGAAAAGAGAACAGGGATTTGATTTTGTAGTGTCCTTCTCCCAGAAGAGCTGCTTACACAGGATTAATCTCAAGACTCACAACTTGCTATTTTGAGTAATCACCTTCGTATGAATATATGAGAAAGTGAAAAAATTATGGAATACAGAAGGGAAAACACATGAGCTTCCCTAGCCATAGAAATAAATGTAATTGATCTATTACTAACAGCTCTGTGTTGTAATGGTAAAAATTAACACATTCGGTAGATATGCTGTTTTTTTATTAGCCTCTAATTCTTTCAGATTTATGATAAGATTCATATAATGAAGGAGCATCACCTCTGTGTGTGTACGCGCGCGCGCACACGCACACACACAGATATATATATATATATATATATATACATACACATATATAGAGGAGATCTCTGTCATACTTCAGTGTCATGGTGCTTGTTTGTAAATACTAAGTAAAAGAGAATTTAGAATTCATCTGTGAGGACATTGCTACCATGAGAAGTTATACACAATTTAAAAGTAAATAACTTGTCCAAAATCAAGCCTTTGTTCTCTAGTCTAGGGTAGTGCCATAGCCTCTATACCATGGTCTTCTGTTGGGTTAGAGTTTGCTTGCCTGAGGGTACACTCGGCTACACTATTCTATGTAAT
>NC_090731.1:9428766-9431266 GCF_036898095.1 Palaemon carinicauda
TCGTCCAATATACAGTATTTAATCACCCGGAAACGTATCATATATTTTAAGTATATAATACAAGTGCGAAAGAGATACTCATACATACACATAAACTTTAAATGACAAGCATTCTAAGGTATAAAGAAAAACTTATTTTCTATCTACACTCCTAGGGACTTCTTTTATATATATATATATATATATATATATATATATATATATATATATATATATATATATATATATATATATATATATATATGTATGTATGTATGTATGCATATATATATATATATATATATATATATATATATATATATATATATATATATATATATATATATATATATATATATATATATATATATATATATTATATATATATATATATGTGTGTGTGTGTATGTGTGTATGTATGTGTGTGAGAGAGAGAGAGAGAGAGAGAGAGAGAGAGAGAGAGAGAGAGAGAGAGAGAGAGAGAGAGAGAGAGAGAGAGAGAGAGAGAGAGAGAGAGAGAGAGAGAGAGAGAGAGAGAGGGGGGGGGGGTAAAAAATTGCAGTTTCATTGTCCACTTAAAGACGCCGTCTATTCGGTAAAAAATATAATATACCTCGTAGTGTGGGCCAAATAGCTATCGACTCATTTTCCCTCTCTCAACTACCACCTATCTATTTTCAAATACGTTTCCATCCATCCGGGTTTCGATTTTCAACTACTATTTATCCTATATGAAAGTACACACTATCAATCTCCACAAAACTCCCATTCATCTTTAAATCTTCTACTTTAACCCCCAAACACTCGTGTCCTAACCCCAATCTAACCCAGCCCCATCCAAAAACAAAACGAACCAAACTTCTTTCTATCCCATAAATCTTCTAACTCAATCTTCCAACCTCTAGTATCCCAACCCCAATCTAACCAACAGCTATTTTTAAAAAATGACCCAACTTCCATCCATCCCATCAATCTTCAAACTCAATCTTCCACCCTCTCGTGTCCCAACCCCGATCTAACCCATCCCCATTTAAAAAATAACCCGAATGAACCCAACTTCAACCTATCCCAGTCCTTTAATATTCCATTGGTACCAACAAGCCAAACCATCTCATTCTTGTCATTTCTATTCCAAATTCCTCCCCAATTTCAACATTAAGTATAACCTGTCACCCCAAAACGCTTCCAAATGACCGGCAATTTTCTCCAATTTCCGGTATAACGACTTTAAGAATTTATTCGTGGCTCTAGTAAATATTTTGCAATGGCGTTTGTTCCGGTGTTATGGTCAAGTCAGCGTAAAAATCTGACAACCTGTTGATTAAAAACAAGTTTTTATTTGACCCAATAATAACAGGGTAAACGATAGTTTTAGTTTCTTAGGTAACATCAAAGAATGTTTTTATGAAGAATATTAAATTCTCTATATGTATCAAATTATTCTTTAGTTTATTCTAGTAGCATTAATTATTCCTTTATAATGAGCACATTTCGGCATATATCCCAAATATAATATGTGAACTTTTACTATTATCTTTAAAAATCAGAATAAAATATTATTATTTTTTGTTTTTTACCTAATAATAAGGTCATTTCATCATGCAGCCCAAGTATTAATAATACTTTTAATATCATCTTTAAAATCCGGAAAAAATATATTTATTTACCTGGTAGTTAAGATAGTAAAGAGAAATGTAATTTTTACCCGATAAGTAAGATAGTAAGGAGTCCGAAACAAACATGTTACTAAACGATCTGTTTTTCTCTCTAAATTCATTTCCAACAACGAATCCAAATAAGACCTAAATTCATTTCCAACAACGAATCCAAATAAGACCTGAATTCATTTCCAACAACGAATCCAAATAAGACCTAAATTCATTTCCAACAACGAATCCAAATAAGACCTAAATTCATTTCCAACAACGAATCCAAATAAGACCTGAATTCATTTCCAACAACGAATCCAAATAAGACCTAAATTCATTTCCAACAACGAATCCAAATAAGACCTAAATTCATTTCCAACAACGAATCCAAATAAGACCTAAAAGGACATTCAACAACAAAGAAATTTCGTGACATACAAATCTATCACAATTTTCTTCACTTTTAGGGGGGGGGGCGGGTGGGGGGAATTGGGTATATCACTGAAGCATTAGAGTTCAAGGTTATGGAAAGATGAGCAGCGGGAGACAATTCAATAGAATTGGAATCCAATAAAAGATGGAAGCGAATGAAAGGTTACATTTCAACGAAAGATTCTGAGCAAGAATAATTTACTATTTGCTTTCGTATATTCGTCGATACCATTCAATTTTATAATGGCTCAAAAGAAATATATTCTTTAAATTATTAGTTACTTTTAACCTTTAACCGTACTGAATGTATATATACATATATATATATATATATATATATATATATATATATATATATATATATATATATATATATATATATATGTGTGTGTGTGTGTGTGTGTGTCTACAGTATATACACAGACAAGCACAGGCCAACG
>NC_090731.1:9433766-9446266 GCF_036898095.1 Palaemon carinicauda
AGACTGTCCCCTTTCTGATGTATTTCATGAACAAATAATTTCTATGTATACAAATGAAAGCTAAATAGTTTTATGCTGGTGAGCACAACATTCTATTCACTCACAGTATAACAATATTAAAATAACCATTAAATGACTTAAAATCAAACAACTTCTATTAGAATACCAATTTATATCTAGAAAACTGTTCCCAGAAACAGAATAAATCAAACCATAAGAAATATGGAAACTGTATGGAAGAAAACACAGAGCCACATTTAATAAGGAAAAAAATTGACCCATGAATACAGAGAAAGATAATCTACAGTCCCCTTTATTATAAGTACAGTGGCCGCAGAGATTCCGGGTGAAATAAGCCCCACCTCTTGATGACGTCATATCCAATCATGTTGTCTTCCAAGTTAACAGCGGTCACAACACACTAATAGTTAGTATAGTTTGAAATATGTAAGGAGACAACGTGATTGGCTATGACGTCATCAGGGTGTGTGGCTTATTTGTACACTGCTAACGTGGGAGATAACGTGATTGGCTATGACGTCATCAGGGGGTGGGGCTTATTTCACCCGGAATCTGTGCTGCGGCTATAATCATGAACAATTCAAAACAAATTATAATCCAATATGGAAAAACTCTAAATAATAAATGCAACTAGATAAATAAACATAATGAAAAAAATATAAAAAAATTCGTAAACAATTATCAGTAAGTACGAGTATCTCCCTCATTTTGTATGGTTCAAATTGATATATAATTTCGACAATAAACCTTTTTAAATAATCCTTCATAACATTTCAGTCCTAATTCAGAGGTTCTTTACCTTTTTTATTACTCTTTGGGTTCCTAGGTTGAGAACTGAAACAACACATGCATTATTGTTCAAAAAGATTGATTGGCAGCTCATAAACACCGTTAAAATGATAAAAATAAATAAAATTCGAAATACTTTATAGTATATAAAGTATGTATTGACAATTTGATTTATAGAATTTGGGCCATATAGCCCTGCGTATGGGCCAGGGCAGAGGGGTTTATTCACCTCAAAGAGGAAATCGGGAGAAAACGCTGTAATTGCAATGTGAAAAATATGCAAATAGGCCGAACATCAAATTGAATGAATGGAAGCAGGTATTGGGGTAAATTAGAAGGCTAAAAAATAGGTGCAGCTAAGACCCGATGTTTAAATTACACCACCTGGGGTGTAATGATGGTAGTACAAAATTTCTCTAGATAAGAATATGCTAGAAATCTCTCTCTCTCTCTCTCTCTCTCTCTCTCTCTCTCTCTCTCTCTCTCTCTCTCTCTCTCTCTCTCTCTCAAAATGCGTAATATTAGAATTGATATTGGTAGTATATCACGTCAATCATCTCCCAACAAAAATATTGCTATCTTAATTATATTTACAGATTTGTGCATAACATTAAAATATGTAGGCATATTACAAATATGTACTGGAAGTTAGTAAACAATTTAAAGAATGAAAATAGTAATTATTAGGCTACATAGCCAAAGACAAAGGTGAAGACATATGTGTATAAGTATTTACATATATAAATACAGATACAGTATATACATTATACACACATATATATATATATATATATATATATATATATATATATATATATATATATATATATATATATATATATATATATATGTATATAACATATATTTATATTATATTTATATATATAAATATATATATATAAATATATATATATATATATATATATATATATATATAACATATATTTATAATATATATATATATATATATATATATATATAAATATATATATATATATATATATATATATATATATATATATATATATATATATATATATGTATGTATATATATATATATATTATATATGTATATATATATATGTGTATATATATATATATATATATATATATATATATATATATATATATATATATATATATATATTATATATATAATGTAGTGTATCAACACCGAGAGACTCTAAATACACATTGTATTTAATCGTATGACTTCATTTATTTCAATAAAAGAGAGACCACTGGTTTGTAACAAGGAAGGACAACATTATCCAAGTGCGTCTGTTCATACCATTACCTTCAGTTCTGCGTATATTCATAATCGAACCAGTTTGCGTGTATGGGATAAACATGCTATTGCCCACGCATCAAGTTTTTTTTGGGGTGGGGGTGGGGGCGAGCGCTTAAAATAACCGGAAAGGTCGTAGCAGACCGGCCGTAAAAGTTGTGAGTGTTTATTGGAATAAGTCATTACTTAGATGGAGTCAAAACAAAAGAAAAAGTGACCAACAGCGCCATCTATCTTATGGAATATTCAAAGTTTTCTAATATACTTTTTTAATGTTTGAGCTGTACCATACTAAATCTGTGCAGTAGAAATGGGGTCAACGAAACAAAGAAATGGTTGAATGACCTAATATTGACCATTTTGGGACGATGAAATGCTAAGGAAAATTTCAAATAATGACTTTCAAAACTAATTCGTTTTTAAGAGCTTTCAAAATTTCGATGAGATTTGGAACTCTAGCCAAACAATCAACAGTGGAATGAGAGAATGAATCATCAGCATCATCATCATCATCATAATAATAATAATAATAATAATAATAATAATAATAATAATAATAATAATAATAGTAGTAGTAGTAGTAGTAGTAGTAGTAGTACCAAAAGGCTTTACTAAAATAATAACATTATTACTTACTAAAAGGAATAAACTCATTTCCTCAACTAAGAAAGGATGTTTTTTACTTCTTAGTGAGAATTGGAATGGTCTCACTTCCTCAAAAAAAAGAAAAAAGAAAAAGAAAAAAATAACTCATTCCTTCAATGACGATAAAAATTTCCATCTTTCTTCTTTTGCCTTCAACCATCAATAAACGAGTGGTTGTTCTTGCTAATCATTAAAAGAATAAAAAAAACTGTGAAATCTAAGTGATAATTGTCTTACTACCCATTAAGAAAATAAAAATTAATTGCCTTAAATCTCTAAGAAAGGTAAGGAAATTTCTCAATGCATCACCAAGGAAGAGAAATGACGAGTCCTTTGCTAAAATCAGAGTAATTCAAAGAAAGGTAATTAAGTAATCACCTCACGATCAGAAAATTCTCCGGCACTGAGAAACAGCTTTTCATCTTCAAGAGACGACACTGCTGTAACAACAGTGTGTCACAAGATCGTACAGTTAAAATCAAAAGAACGCCGACACTCGGGGGAAATCTTTCGTCAGATGTCTCTAGTGTTTCCATGACAAAACAGACAAGGTGTTGCTCTTCTTACTATTTCTACGAAATGGGCGGAGCCCTCTCCAACCTTACCGACAGCAAACGGGTATTTTGCTAGTGAAAGCATTAAAATTTTACAAATCAAGTTGCCATATTTCAGTCTGTTATATCATTTGACGTTTCGAATATCCACTGCAAATACTGAATACACACACATACACACACACACACACACACACACATATATATATATATATATATATATATATATATATATATATATATATATATATATATACATATATATATATATATATATATATATATATATATATATATATATATATATATATATATATATATATATATATGTGTGTGTGTATGTATGTATGTGTATGTATATATAAACATCATGAATCCACAAAATCATGTAGAAATTGTTGGAGTATCGCAGCTAAACAATTCCTTCTGTTAACAGCTACATTAGATGATTTCGACACAAGTCTTGTTCAAGTCACCGATGAAAGAAAAAGTACTTTCAGATATGGTTCGATATAAAATGATAATAAAAAAATACCATACATGAGTTATACCGGCCTAAATAACATTCAGAGAGAGAGAGAGAGAGAGAGAGAGAGAGAGAGAGAGAGAGAGAGAGAGAGAGATTCGGCCTGAATACATCGTTGTTAATATATTTGTAGTAATTTAGTCAAAATTCGCCTGTAACTTTTTGAGTTAGGTTGGTGACAAACAGACAGGTGAAAACATGACCTCTTTGGCGGAGGTAATAATAATAATAATAATAATAATAATAATAATAATAATAATAATAATAATAATAATAATAATAATAATAATTATTATTATTATTATTATTATTATTATTATTATTATTATTATTGGACCAAAACGTAAATTTTGAGAGTTCTGACGAGGTGAATGTTGACCCGCGCACTGACTCCTTTTATAATTTGGAATTGCAAAATATTTCTTTGGATTCATTAAACAGACAAGGCGTAACCCACGTAATTAGTTCTTCTTACCTTATAAATTCCTGTAATTTATCCATTTATCCAAATCTACCGAAACCTTGTAACCCTTCCAGAAACCACATTATTACATCCATTCTTGTGTGTTTGTCTTTCGCCAGTTCCAACTCCTAGTGAGATAAAGATTCACTTCACGAACATCATGTCTCTAGAGAGTGGAACTTGTAATGTCTCTCAAGATAATGTTTATTTTGAAATTGAGTGTGTTATGTAAGTGGGGGATATAAACTCGACGCTGTCTTTTATCATATATTATATATATATATATATAGAGAGAGAGAGAGAGAGAGAGAGAGAGAGAGAGAGAGAGAGAGAGAGAGAGAGAGAGAGAGAGAGAGAGCGAAGGGGTGAAAGAGTCTGAGGGTGGTGAGAGCGAGAAGGGGTGAGATAGGAAGAAAATAATGAGAGTCAAAGATGTTCATTCCATACCAGTTATGTTACAGCTGAACTCTTTATGATTAGTTGGCAGCTTGACTCTGCGTTATCCATTTCAGGGTTAAAATTACAAACTTCATTTCTAACTAAGCTGATATTACCTAGTTCCCGATAATCTGTTGCGGTACGTCTTTATTGTGCGATTTGTGAAACGACAGGAAAAAATCAAAGAATAAAGTCACGCTATTTTTAAGGAACAAGACACCAAGGATTTCAATAGATAAAACAGAATTATATTTGAATACGAACTTATTTTGGGACAGAGTTCGTGAGCAAATGCACAAAAGCTATCTAAAATATGGTGCCAATGGGGTAAGGGGTGGGTGCGCTTTAAAAAATTTAATTTCAAGGTTGTAAGCAATGTTTTTCTACCTTTTTAGCTTAGCATATTCAGTTCGTATTGTATAGTTTCTTATTTTACGGTACATATGTTTATTTTTCTAGTTTTATTACCCTGGTTTTTGGACAGCTTACTGGAAGATGTAAATGAGAATATAGCAGCTGGACAGTAATCAGTTTCAGTAATCAGTAATAGGGATGTAGTTAAGAATCAACCTGAAGGAACAGTGTTTCATGGCAACTGAGACTTCTTTGATCAGCTGGTGTCTGATGTTTATGGAACTGGATCAGTTGAAAGTACAGTTGGAATCTACATGGAAGAATTTGGATTCTGTAAAGATAATGGGCTGAAATTAGTCCCTCGTATGACTGAACCCATTCATGAGAAGATCAGTTTAAGAGTTTCCACCATACTACCTAAGAAAATGATCTGAAGAACAAACTCTCATAGAGTCCTCAAACTGTGCTGGAAATTACAGCATCAAGATTCTGATTTTTTCTCGATTATTGCTTGTCATATGCCCTTCGATGGTCAATTTATCCTTGCTATATCAGGATCTGTGTCTGGTAGGCTAGTGCCAATTCTCCAAACTGTACGACAACTATGTATGTATATATATGTATATGCATATATATCTGTATATATATATATATATATATATATATATATATATATATATATATATATATATATATATATATATATATATATATATATATATGCATATACAGTATATCTGTATATAAATATATATGTATATATATATATATATATATATATATATATATATATATATATATATATTGTATATATGAATATATATATATATATATATATATATATATATATATATATATATATATATATATATATATATATATATATATATATATATATATATATATATATATACATTTGATAAATTTTGCACATTTAGACGGGTTTTTCATATTTAAATAAGCCACATATTTTTGATACATTAATGTCTGGATTCTCTTAACGACCTCGGAATCAGATCCCCAGGCGAAATCACACAAAGACAACAGCTTCTGACTGGCCAGGAGTCGAACGCGGGTCCAGGAAACTTGTATGAACATTGACATACCACTTGGCCAAGTGGTATGTCAATGTTCATACAAGTTTCCTGGACCAGAGTTCGACTCCCGGCCAGTCAGAAGCTGTTGTCTTTGTGTGATTTCGCCTGGGGCTCTAGTCTTGAGGTCGTTAAGAGAATCCAGACATTACTGTATAAGAAATATATGGCTTATATGAATATATATATGAATATATATATGTATATATATACATATACATATATATATATATATATATATATATATATATATATATATATATATATATATATATATATATATATATAATTACAGTATTTCTTAGATTCTTTAATGGGGAACCCAGCCATGCCAGCTGGAGAGGGGGAGCCCCGCTGTGCCAGCAGAAACAGTGGAGCCCCGCCCTGCGAGCAAGAAAGGGTAGCCCTGCCTTGCAAGCAAGAAAGGGTAGCCTCGCCCTGCAAGCAAGAAGTGAGGGAGCTCCACCCTGCGAGCAAGAAAAGGGTATCCTCGCCCTGCAAGCAAGAAGGGGGGGGAGCTCCGCCCTGTGAGCAAGAAAGAGTAGCCTTGCCCTGCTAGCAAGAAGTAGGGAGCTCTACCCTTTGTACGGGAAAAGGGGAGCCCGCCCTTCCAGAGGGAAGAAAGGAGGCCCGCACTGCCAGTGGGAGGGTGGGAACCCCGCCCTGCCAGTGGGAAGGGAGAAGCCCCGCTCTGCCAGCAGGAAGGGGGAGCCCTGCCCTGCCAGCGGGAAGGGGGAAGCCCCGCCCTGACAGCGGGAAGGGGGGAGCCCTTCCCTACCAGCGGAAGGGGGGAGCCCTGCCCTCCCAGCGGGAAGGGGGGAGCCACTCCCTCCCAGCGGGAAGGGGGAGACCTGCCCTGCCAGCGGGAAGGGGGAGCCCTGCCCTGCCAGCGGGAAGGGGGAGAGCCCTTCCCTGCCAGCAGGAAGGGGGAGAGCCCTTCCCTGCCAGCGGGAAGGGGGAGAGCCCTTCCCTGCCAGCGGGAAGGGGGGGAGCCCCGCCCTGCCAGCGGGTAGGGGGGAGCCCCGCCCTGCCAGCGGGAAGGGGGGAGCCCCGCCCAGCCAGCGGGAAGGGGGGAGCCCCGCCCTGCCAGCGGGAAGGGGGGAGCCCCGCCCTGCCAGCGGGAAGGGGGGAGCCCCGCCCAGCCAGCAGGAAGGGGGGAGCCCCGCCCTGCCAGCGGGAAGGGGGGAGCCCCGCCCAGCCAGCAGGAAGGGGGGAGCCCCGCCCTGCCAGCGGGAAGGGGGGAGCCCCGCCCTGCCAGCGAGAAGGGGGAAGCCCCGCCCTGCCAGCGGGAAGGGGGGAGCCCCGCCCAGCCAGCGGGAAGGGGGGAGCCCCGCCCTGCCAGCAGGAAGGAGGGAGCCCCGCCCTGCCAGCGGGAAGGGGGGAGCCCCGCCCTGCCAGCGGGAAGGGGGGAGCCCCGCCCTGCCAGCGGGAAGGGGGGAGCCCCGCCCTGCCAGCGGGAAGGGGGAAACCCCGCCCTGCCAGCGGGAAGGGGGGAGCCCCGCCCTGCCAGCGGGAAGGGGGAGGCCTGCCCTGCCAGCGGGAAGGGGGGAGCCCCGCCCTGCCAGCGGGAAGGGGGGAGCCCTGCCCTGCCAGCGGGAAGGGGGGAGGCCCTCCCTGCCAGCGGGAAGGGGGAGGCTCTCCGGGCTAGCAGGAAGGGGGGAGCCCTGCCCAGCCAACAATAGAGAGTTCCTGTATCTGGCTTATTTTTAAAAAAACATCAAGGGTGGAATCAGGAAGGCAGTCATGAAAAGCAAAATAAGGATCTTGAAGACTTCTTCCTCATGGAGAGAAAGAAGTCTTCAAAATTCTTGTGTTGCTTCTCATGACTGCCTTTCTGATTCCACTTGTCGTTGATCCCTTTATTCTTAGAAGAAAGAAGTCTTCAAAACAAGAATCTTGAAGACTTCTCCTTTCCCTCCATGAGGAAGAAGTCTTCATGATTCTTGTTTTGAAGACTTCGTCTTCCTCAAGGAGAGAAAGAAGAAGTCTTCAAGATTCTTGCTTTGAAGACTTCTTTCTTCTAAGAAGAAAGGGATAAACGACAAATGGAAACATGAAGGCAGTCATGGAAAGCAAAACAAGAATTTTGAAGACTTCTTTCTCTCCATAAGAAAGAAGAAGTCTTTAAGATTCTTGTTTTGAAGACTTCTTCTTCCTCATGTAGAGAAAGGAGAAGTCTTCAAAATTCGTGTTTGCTTTTCATGACTGCCTTTCTGATTCCTCTTGTCGTTGATCCCTTTTATTCTTAGAAGAAAGAAGTCTTCAAAACATGAATCTTGAAGACTTCTCCTTTCTCTTCATGAGGAAGAAGAAGTCTTCAGGATTCTTGTTTTGAAGACTTCTTCTTCCTCATGGAGAGAAAGGAGAAGTCTTCAAGATTCTTGCTTTGAAGACTTCTTTCTTCTAAGAAGAAAGAGATCAACGACAAGTGGAATCAGGAAGGCAGTCATGAAAAGCAAAACAAGAATTTTGAAGACTTCTTTCTCTCCATGAGGAAGAAGTCTTCAAGATTCTTGTTTTGAAGACTTCTTTCTTCTAAGAAGAAAGGAATCAACAACAAGTGGAATCAGGAAGGCAGTCATGAAAAGAAAAACAAAAATCTTGAAGACTAATAACTGATTTGTTTGAAAGGATTCCAAACAGAAAATACAGGAGGAAGAGGGAGACAGGAAGGAGAACGGGAGAGAAGAAATAAAGTATCCGAAAAGGAATTAAAAATTATTTGTTGATCAGTTTACGTTTGTGCGGATTTGAAATGAGTAAGTATAGCTCATAACGTTGAAGATTCAAAAATAAAGATTGTGCAGAATAAGGCGGAAACTGTACAGAAGTAGAGAACATTGAAGGACCAAATCCGAAATAGTCTTAAAAATCCTCCCAACTCGTTGTTCGTCTCCAATTTGTTTTTCTTCATCAGTAGGTAAGTTGAATGCTTTCCTATCAGGGCTCCAAAAGATTTTTAGTCTGTTAGGAAAAATATGGAATACCGGTGCATTTCCAAATCGGATTCAAATTGTCCTTCGTCTTGAGCAGGAATGTTAGAAAAGGTAAAAAGGTGGTTTTGATCGTTTTATTGATCAACCCAAATTTGCAAGATTTTATCACCAACTTGCCTCTGAGGCCATGTAAAAGGAACCAAGATTTGGGTGATGCAGAAAATGCTTTGGTGAAATTTAAGAGAATTATTAAGTCTTCGACTTTGGAAGAAAACCAAAATACATCGTCTGAAAGTAATCAACGACAAGTGGAATCAGGAAGGCAGTTATGAAACCTAAACAAGAATCTTTAAGACTAATAATGGATTTATTTGAAAGGATTCGGATAGACAATACAGGAAGAAGAGGGAGACAGGAAGGAGAACGGGAGAGAAACTGGCCAAATGAATACTCTGAAGAAAGTTTGTTGCCCTTCATCAGGACCCCTAAAAGATTGATACGCAATCGGAACGTGAAAACGAAAGTTAGCATTCGGGAAGAGTAGGAACGGGGTACCTTCACACACGTGCATATATATATATATATATATATATATATATATATATATATATATATATATATATATATATATATATATACATATATATATATATATACACACATATATATATATACATATATATACACACACACATATATATATATATATATATATATATATATATATATATATATATATATATATATATATATATATATATATATAAAATGTGTGTGTGTTTTCTGGGTATTATTCTCACTATTTTGCTAATTTCTATAATAAATTAATTTATGGGGGAATAGGACATTAAAGGGGATTTCGTATAATTACGTTTTGATATAGCTGGCCATAGCAGACATTAAGTAGGGTGTTAAGAAACTAGATCTTCCTCATTCCTGTTTTTCTGTGGCTAAACTAACTAGTTTAGCATTTAAGTTCTATGGAATTAGGACACCCTTCGTGGATGTTAATGCTTACGGAGATGTAGACCCAAATGCTATTTTTCCTTCGTTTTTTATAAAGACCACTGAAAACTTTAAATCAATCAATCAATCTTGAGTTGTCTATTATTTTTTTTCAAGTTATCAAATTATATATATATATATATATATATATATATATATATATATATGTGTGTGTGTGTGTGTGTGTGTATGTATATATATATATATATATATATATATATATATATATATATATATATATATATACAATTTATATATACACACACACACACACACACACACACATATATATATATATATATATATATATATATATATATATATATATATATATATATATATATATACTGTATATATATGAATATATATCACAAGCACACGTGATTTCAATCAATGTAAATATCAACCACGAATGGCATTTAATACCGAATTCTATCTTGGGAATATATATCCACTTGGAATTCCTTTTATGGTAACAGCTTCTAACCGGGTGGAGATTCGAACCCCCACCTGTTCGGCAGGAAACCATGCCTGGGAAGTCTTCCCAGGCATGGTTTCCAGCCGAACAGGTAGGGGGTTCGAATCTCTACCCGGCCAGAAGCTGTTACTATAAAAGGAATTCCAAGTGGATATATATTCCCAAGATAGAATTCGGTATTAAATGCCATTCGTGGGTGATATATATATATATATATATATATATATATATATATATATATATATATATATATATATATATATATATATATATATATATATAGATAGATAGATAGATAGATAGATATATTATAGTTACATATATGTATATATTATAGTCACATCACAAAAGGAGAACTGAGTTTGTGTTTTCATTTTTCCTTTCGTGGCTTTAATACTTGATTATTTTATGCTCATCATGTGTTAGCTTTTGTGATTTCTACACACACACACACACACACATATATATATATATATATATATATATATATATATATATATATATATATATATATATATATATATATATATATATATAATGTGTGTGTGTATTTTGTATTTTCAGTGGATATTTGAGACGTCAAATGATAATAAAGAATTGAAATATGGCAATTCGATTTGTAACTTTTGTATGCTTTTGCTAACAAAGACAGCCCTGTACTGTTTTTTTTTTTTTTTTTTTTTTTTTGGTTCGCAAAGGTTGGAGAAGGCTCCGCCCATTTCGTAGAAGTAGTAAGAAGAGCAACACTTTGTCTGTTTTGTCATGGGAACACTAGAGACATCTGACGAAAGCTTTCCCCCGAGTGTCGGCGTTCTTTTGATTCTAACTGTACATAGAAACGACATTTCATTTTGTGTATATATTATGCTTGTATCTTCGCTCTCACCTCGCACTAATAAAAACCTGAAATAACATGTCTGTTTTTCTCACCCTTAACTGTTATCCGGTGCGGTGTCGGTTTGAACATGAAATTGCCTGTTATGTTTTGTATTCCCTTTTAGCCTGTATATAAAAGCGAGTGTTCTGTAATCAAGTTACTCAGTTGCTTTCATCCCGCCTTTGAGTCACAACCTTCTCTCGTTGAGTCACAACCTTTTCTCGGCCCGTCACACTGGCCTCTAATTCTCTGAGCATAAAAGACACTGATTAACCTCCTCCCTTGAAAAGCTATTGCTGTTTCCTAAGGAAAGAAACTCCTATACCAACTCAGCGAAAGACAAAGGATCTTACCGTCTTTACAAGGAAATGCACTCTCTAACTGCCGAACAAGGGAAGGATCTCATACCTCCTCAAATAAGGAAGGAAATAATAGTATGTTGGCCAAGGCACCTGCCACCCGTTGGGATACTACCGCTAGTGTTATTCAATCCTTTGACTGACTAGATAGTACTACATTGGATCCTTCTGGTTTAAAGGTTTAAAGGTCACTCATGAATGGCAGAGGCAAGGACAGTGACATTGCCCTAGCAAGCAGGACAATGCCCTAGAGACTGACCATACATTATATGATGAGCGCCCAAGCCTCTTCTCCACCCAAGCTAGGACCAGGGAGGGCCAGGCAGTGGCTGCTGATGACTCAGCAAATAGACCTATAGGCTCCCCAAAATCCCCCAACCTTAGCTCACAAGGATGGTAAGGTTGCAAACACTAATGGCACTAACGAGTCTGAGCGGGACTCGAACCACCGACTGGCAAACACCACGCAGAGACGTTACCAATCATGCCACAGCAACCTAAGGTTCATTTATCCTTTCAATACACATTCACCTAGTAGACAACTCTATTCTTTACATATTCTCCTACTTTCTCATTTAACTTCAATCAAAGATTCAGCTACTGTACTTTATTTGTTCAGTGGCTACTTTCCTCTTTGTAAGGGTAAAAAGTACTCTTCGGCTATGATAAGCAA
>NC_090731.1:9457743-9472743 GCF_036898095.1 Palaemon carinicauda
TAGCCAATGAACAAATAAAGTACAGTAGCTGACCCTTTGATTGGAATTGGATGAGAAAGGAAGAGAATATGTAAAGAATAGAGTAGGTCTATTAGGTGAATGTGTATTGAAAGGATAAATGAACCTTGGGTTGCCTGTGGCATGATTGGTAACGTCTCTGCCTGGTGTTTGCCTGTCGGTGGTTTGAGTCCCGCTCATATTCGTTAGTGCCAGTAGTGTATGCAACCTTACCATCCTTGTGAGCTAATGGCTGGCATAGTCATCAGCAGCCATTGCCTGGCCCTCCCTGGTCACTAGCTTGGATGGAGAGGAGCCTTGGGCGCTGATCATATAATGTATGGTCAGTCTCTAGGGCATTGTCCTGCTTGCTAGGGCAATGTCACTGTCCCTTGCCTCTGCCATTCATGAGCGACCTTTAAACCTTAAACCAGAGGGATCCAATGTAGTACTATCTAGTCAGTGAAAGGATTGAATAACACTACCAGTAGTATCCCAACGGATGGCTGGTGCCTTGGCCAACATACTATTATTTCCTTCCTTATTTGAAGAGGTATGACATCCTTCCCTTGTTCGGCAGTTAAAGAATGCCTTTCCTTGTTAAGACGGGAAGATCCTTCGTCTTTCGCCGAGTTGGTATAGGAGTTTCTTTCTTTAGGAAACAGCAATAGCTTTTCAAGGGAGGAGGTTAATCAGTGTCTTTTATGCTCAGAGAATTAGAGGGCAGTGTGACGGGCCGAGAAAAGGTTGTGACTCAACGAGAAAAGGTTGTGACTCAAAGGCGGGATGAAAGCAACTGAGTAACTTTATTACAGAACACTCGCTTGTATATACAGGCAAAAAGGGCATACAAACATAACAGGCAATTTCATGTTCAAACCGACACCGCACCGGATAACAGTTAACGGTGAGAAAACAGACATGTTATTTTCAGGTTCTTATTAGTGCGAGGGGAGAGCGAAGATACAAGCATAATATATACACAAAATGAAATGTCGTTACTATGTACGATCGTGTGACACGCGGTTGGTACAGCAGTGTCGTCTCTTGAAGATGAAAAGCTGTTTCTCAGCACCAGAGAATTTTTCTGATCGTGAGGTGATCTACTTGATTACCTTTCTTTGAATAGTCTGATTTTAGCAAGGATTCATCATTTCTCTTCCTCCGTGATGCGTTGGAAAAATTTCCTTACCTTTCTTTGAGATTTAAGGTAATTAATTTTATTTTCTTAATGAGTAGTAAGATAATTATCACTTAGATTTGACAGTTTTTTTTTTATTTTAATGATCAGATAAGATCAACTACTCTCTTATTGATGGTTGAAGGCAAAAGAAGAAAGATGGAGATTTTTATCGTCATTTAGTTTTTCATTTTTTTTTTTTTGAGGAACTGAGATTATTCCAATTCTCACTACGAAGTAAGAAACATCCTTTCTTTGTTGAGAAAATGAGTTTATTCCTTTTAGTAAGAAATATTGTTATTATTTTAGTAATGCCTTTTGCTACTATTTATTATTATTCATTATTATTATTATTATTATTATTATTATTATTATTATTATTATTATTATTATTATATTATTATTATTCATTCTCTCATTCCAATGTTGATTGTCTGGCTAGAGTTCCAATTTTCATCGAAATTTTGAAAGCTCTTCAAAACGAATTAGTTAGGGAAAGGCATTATTCGACATTTTCCATAGCATTTCATGGTCCCAAAATGGCTAATATAAGGTCATTCAACTATTTCTTTGTTTTCATCGACCCCATTTCTACTGCACAGATTTAGTATGGTACAGCTTAAACATAAAGAAGTATATTAGAAAACTTTGAACATTCCATAAGATAGATGGCGCTGTTGTCCACTTTTTCTTTTGTTTTGACTCCATCTAAGTAATGACTTATTCCAATAAACACTTCGAACTTTTACGGCCGGCCTGCTACGACCTTTCCGGTTATTTTAAGCGCTCGCCCCCCCACCCCCACCCCCCAAAAAAACTTGATGCGTGGGCAATAGCATGTTTATCCCCATACACGCAAACTGGTTCGCTTATGAATATACGCAGAACTGAAAAGTAATGGTATGAACAGACGCACTTGGATAATGTTGTCTTTCTTTTTACAAACCAGTTGTCTCCCCTTATCAAAATAAATGAAGTCATATGATTAAATACACATATGTATTTAGATTCTCTCGGTGTTGATACACTACATTATATATATATATATATATTATATATATATATATATATATATATATATATATATATATACATATAATATATATATATATATATATATATATATATATATATATATGTATATATATATATATATATTACATACATATATTATATATATATATTATATATATATTATATATTTATATATATATAAATAAATATATTATAAATATATGTTATATATATATATGTATAATGTAATATACTGTATTTGTATTTATATATGTAAATACTTATACACATATGTCTTCACCTTTGTCTTTGGCTATGTAGCCTAATAATTACTATTTTCATTCTTTAAATTGTTTACTAATTTCCCAGTACATATTTGTAATATGCCTACATATTTAATGTTATGCACAAATCTGTAAATGTAATTAAGATAGCAATATTTTTGTTGGGAGATGATTGACGTGATATACTACCAATATCAATTCTAATATTACGCATTTTGAGATTTCAGGAGCACAAAGGAGTGGAGAGAGGAGGAGAGAGAGGAGAGAGAGAGAGAGAGAGAGGAGAGAGAGAGAGAGAGAGAGAGAGATTTCTAGCATATTCTTATCTAGAGAAATATTGTACTACCATCATTTCACCCAGGTGGTGTAATGTAAACATCGCGGCCTTTAGCTGCACCTATTTTTTAGCCTTCTAATTTACCCCAATACCTGCTTCTATTCATTCAATTTGATATTCGGCCTATTTTGCATATTTTTTCTCATTGCAATTACAGCGTTTTCTCCCGATTTCCTCTTTGAGGTGAATGAACCCCTCAGCCCTGGCCCTTACGCAGGGCATATATGGCCCAAATTCTATAAATCAAAATGTTAATACGTACTGTAATATACTATAAAGTATTTCAAATTTTTATTTATTTTCTGAATTTTAACGGTGTTTATGAGCTACCAATCAATCTTTTTGAACAATGATGCTTGTGTTGTTTCAGTTCTCAACCTAAGAACCTAAAGAGTAATAAAGAAGGTAAAGAACCTCTGAATTAGGACTGAAATGTAATGAAGGATTATTTAAAAAAGGTTTATTGTCCGAAATTATATATCAATTTGAACCATACAAAATGAGGGAGATACTCGTACTTACTGATAATTGCTTACGATTTTTTATATTTTTTTCATTATGTTTATTTATCTAGTTGCATTTATTATTTAGAGTTTTCCATATTGGATTATAATTTGCTTTGATTTGTTCATGATTATAGTCGCAGCATAGATTCCGGGTGAAAATTAGCCCCACCCCCTGATGATGTCATAGCCAATCACGTATCTCCCACGTTAGCAATGTACAAATAAGCCACACCCCTGATAACGTCATAGCCAATCACGTTGTCTCCTTACAAATTTCAAACTCTACACACTTGTAGAGTTTTTTGACCGTTTTTTAATGCCGGAGACAACGTGATTGGCTATGACGTCATCAAGGGTGGTGCTTATTTCGCCCGGAATCTCTGCGGCGACTATACTTATACTAAAAGGGGACTTTTAGATTATTTTTCTGTGTATTTATAGGTCAAAAAAAAATTTTTTCCGTATCAAATGTTCCTCTATATTTTCTTCCATACATTTTTCATATTTTCCATTCTTTGATTCATTCAGTTTCTGGGTACAATTTTCTAGATATATATTGATCTTCTATAGAAGTTATTTAATTGTCAGTTATTTTACGGTATTTTTTTTTTTTTTTTACTGTGAGTGAATCGAATGTAGTGCGTATGAACATGAAACTATTTAGCTTTCATTTGTATATAAAGAAGTTTATTTGTGAAATATATTTAAAGGAAACAGTCTCTCTCTCTCTCTCTCTCTCTCTCTCTCTCTCTCTCCTCTCTCCTCTCTCTCTCTCTCTCTCTCTCTCTCTCTCAAAGGTAATCTAGACTTTTTATTGAATATTAGTTTGGCTAATGTATTGCCGTTGAATATTAGATGATTTATAAAAATCAGTATATGTTGTTTCTCACTTTTTATTATGTGCGTAGGATTAAATTTCTTATTTTCTATAATATATTGATTAAATTTTAAAATTTATATTGAATAGAAAACCCCAATTCTATATACCCGTAAATAACATTTTGCTAATGAGACAATATTAACAGAGTCACTATTTTTTCATGTAAAATTTATTGTAAGCAAACATTTACATGAATGATACTATATTTCAATTACAGTGATGTTATGTTTTGTATAAAATATTAACGATATGTAAACAAGGAAGAGTCTGTTTAGATAAATAATTTTTACCATTTGCTTTCTTTATCGAAATCTATAAATATTAATTATGAAGTTATGTTACATTAAGTAAAAAAAATCAAAGAATTATAAATGAATATCAAATGAAAGTAGTAGACCCAAAACTATAATGTAGGAATAACAGATATGACATTTTTTTATATTGGTTTTATAAGTTATAGCTTTGGCTTATTCATAATCCATTCCTTGTTTTTTGTTTTGTTTGCACATGAGAGCAAAATTACTCCCATTAAGAATGCTGTGTTACAATGCTGTGCCTTTATAAAAGCAACAAATTCTATTAAAAATTTACGTATTCTTGTTGAATTTTGAGTGTCTTTTTTTACCTGTTTATAATTGATGTATTCATTTTAGGTTTCAAAGCGAAGTGCATTTTTAGTAGGCTATTATAGGCCAATATATAATCGTTTTATGGAAATGTATATTTTCAATTTCGGCTGTAAAACCTCTAATCAATTATTAGTCTTACTAGGTCACGAAATATTTACCATAGTGGTCTAGTTAATCATTAAATTATTTCAAATACAGTCATTTAATGAATTTTTCTAATGACTAGCTGTATTAATTTGTAAAAATATTGTTTGTTTTTCTTATTATAATTGATGTATTCAGCTTAGGTTTTAAAGCTACATATCTTTTCAGTGGGTTATTCAATGTTATATAGGATACTGTATAATAGTTTTATGAAAGTCGATATATATTTAATTACAGTTACAAAATATTTGCCATAGTGGTCTTGTTATTCATTAAGTTTTTTCAATAGTTTAATGATTTTTTCTAAAGACTAGCTGTATTAATGTGTAAAAATATTGTTTTGAATTTATTTTTCATTATCTTATTGCAAAAAATATTTGCCATGGTGCGTTTGTTAATCATTACATCTTTTTTGAATGAAATTTTTTTTTCTTAGCACTAGCAATATTAATTTGTAGAAATATTGTTTATGTTTATTTATTACTCAATATCTAATTGCAACATTGTAAATCATCTTTCTCCTGCAGGTGGTCGAGGCCGACCCTGCCCTTCTGCAGGCCAGGGACGAAGACGGGTACACGCCTCTCCACCTGGCTACCATAGCAGGCAATAAGTCTGTTGTCAAATATCTTTTAACGAAGGGCGCCGACGTTCAGGCGCTCGACAATGAAAAACACACCGTTATTCACTGGGCTACAGGTAAGAAGAATGATACATTATTCTTTGTATTTGTATAGATGCTGTTATTCACTGGACTACAGGTAAGAAGACTAATATATTATGCACTGTCTTTGTATAGATTATTCTTTTCCAATGTTGTTGAAGGATTAGTATAGATTTATCTTTTCCAGTTTGTAGGAGGATTAGTATAGATAAATCCTTTCCAATTTGGTAGGAGGATTAGTATATATTTATCCTTTCCAATTTTGAGGCATTAGTATAGATTAATCCTTTCCAGTTTTGTAGATCTATAAGTATAAATTAATCTTTACCAATTTCGTAGAAGGATTAGTATAGATTAATCCTTTTCAGTTTTGTAGAAGGGTTAGTATAGATTAATTCTTTCCAGTTTTGTAGATGGATTAGTATAGATTAATCATTTCCAATTTTGTAGAAGGATTAGTATAGATTAATCTTTTTTAGTTTTTTAGATAGATTAGCATTGATTAATACTTGCCAATTCCGTAGAAAGATTAGAATAGATTAATAATTTTTAGTTTTGTAGAAGGATTAGTGTGTGTGTCCTTTCCAATTTTGTAGAAGGATTAGTATAGATTAATCTTATTCAATAACGTAGAAGGATTCGTGTAGATTAATCCTTTCCAATTTGTTTAAGGATTAGTATGTATTAATCCTTTTAGAAAGATTAGTAAATATAAATCCTTTTCAGTTTTGTAGAAATATATTAGTTTGTGTGTGTATTTATTCATCAGATTTGTGTAGTCAAATGTATACATACCACGTTGTGTAAGATCGACTTTCAATTGTATAACGAAATCGGGAGGTATAGCTTCGAATCCTGGCAGATGCACTCATTTATATATATATATATATATATATATATATATATATATATATATATATATATATATATATATATAAATATATATATATATATATATATATATATAAATATATATATATATATATATATATATATATATATATATATACATATATATATATATATATATATATATATATATATATATATATATATATATATATATAATTCCCCTTTGAGTTCAGGTATTTTCAAAGCCTGGGAATTCAATATTAATAGACATTTGTAAGGATAGAAAAGTAACGGGTGGATTAGCTGAAGAAGGGGTACATCCACACGCGCACACATACATATGGATTTATATATATATGTATATCTATGAACATAAATTTGATTGTCGTGACACTGATCCAATTATCTATATATATATATATATATATATATATATATATATATATATATATATATATATATATATATTTATATGTGTGTTCACGCTGCCCTGTGCTTGTCTGTGTATATACTGTATACACACATATATGTACATATATACATATATATAAATATATATATATATATATAGATATATATATATAGATATATATATAGATATATATATATATATATATATATATATATATATATATATATATATATACATATATATAAATATATATATATATATATATATATATATATATATATATATAGATATATATATATATATATATATATATATATATATATATATATATATACATACATTCAGTACGGTTAAAGGTTAAAAGTAGCTAATATTTTACAGAATATATTTCTTTTGAGCCATTATAGAATCGAATGGTATCGACGAATATACGAAAGCAAATAGTAAATTATTCATGCTCAGAATCTTTCGTTGAAATGTAACCTTTCATTCGCTTCCATCTTTTATTGGATTCCAATTCTATTGAATTGTCTCCCGCTGCTCATCTTTCCATAACCTTGAACTCTAATGCTTCAGTGATATACCCAATTCTCCTCCCCCCAAAAAGTGAAGAAAATTTGGATAGATTTGTATGTCACGAAATTCTTTTGTTGTTGAATGTCTTTTTAGGTCTTATTTGGATTCGTTGTTGGAAATGAATTTAGAGAGCAAAACAGATCGTTAGTAACATGTTTGTTTCGGACTCTTTACTCTCTTAACTTCCAGGTAGATATAAAAATTTTTCCCCCTGATATTAAAGATGGTAGTAAAAGTCATATTAATACTTGGAATGCATGATGAATTGACCTTATTATTAGGTAAATAAAAATAATATTTTTTTCTCGTTTTTAAAGATAATACTAAAAGAGCACATATTTACATTTGGGATGTATGACTTAATGTGCTCATTATAAAGTAATAATTAATTTTACTAGAATAAACAAAGAATACTTTGATACATATAGAGAATTTAATATTCTTTTTAAAAACATTCTTTGATGTTGCTTAAGAAACTAAAACTATCGTTTACCCTGTTATTATTGGGTCAAATAAAAACTTGTTTTTAATCAACAGGTTGTCAGATTTTTACGCTGACTTGACCATAACACCGGAACAAACGTCATTGCAAAATATTTACTAGAGCCACGAATAAATTCTTGAAGTCGTTATACCGGAAATTGGAGAAAATTGCCGGTCATTTGGAAGCGTTTTGGGGTGACAGGTTATACTTAATGTTGAAATTGGGGAGGAATTTGGAATAGAAATGACAAGAATAAGATGGTTTGTCTTGTTGGTACCAATGGAATATTAAAGGACTGGGATAGGTCGAAGCTGGGTTCCTTTGGGTTATTTTTTAAATGGGGGTGGGTTAGATCTGGGTTGGGACACGAGAGGGTGGAAGATTGAGTTTGAAGATTTATGGGATAGATGGAAGTTAGGTAATTTTTTTTAAAAATAGCGGTTGGTTAGATTGGGGTTGGGACACTAGAGATTGGAAGTTTGAGTTAAAAGATTTATGGGATAGATATAAGTTTGGTTTTTTTTTTTTTTTTTTTTTTTTTTTTTTTTTTTTTTTTTTTTTTTTTTTTTTTTTTTTGAATGGGGCTGGGTTAGATTGGGGTTGGGACTAAAGTTTGGTTCGTTTGATTTTTTTGAATGGGGCTGGGTTAGATTGGGGTTGGGATACTAGAGGTTGGAAGATTGAGTCAGAAGATTTATGGGATAGATAGAAGTTTAGTTCCTTTTGTTTTTGGATGGGGCTGGGTTAGATTGGGGTTAGGACACGAGTGTTTGGGGGTTGAAGTAGAAGATTTAAAGATGAAGGGGAGTTTGGTGGAGATTGATTGTGTGTACTTTCATATAGGATAATTAGCAGTTGAAAATCGAAACCCGGATGGATGGAAGCGTATTTGAAAATGGATAGGTGGTAGTTGGGAGAGGGAAAATGAGTCGATAGCTATTTTGCCCAAACTATGAGGTATATTACATTTTTTACCGAATAGTCTTTAAGTGGACAATTAAACTACGATTTTTTACCTCTCTCACACACACACATTTATATATATACATATACATACATACATATGTGTATATATATATATATATATATATATATATATATATATATATATATATATATATATATATATATATATATAAAGAAGTCCCGAGGAGTGTAGATATAATTTTTTTTATATACCTTAGAATAGTTGTCATTTACAGTTGGTGTATTTATGAGTATCTCTTTCGCACTTGGATTGTATACTTAAATACCGTATATTGGATGATGGGTATTCTAAAATCCCACCACTGGTGCCTTCAAATAACAGATATTTATAACTCATACATGAAAGAAATATTGTAATGTAATTGGATTCCTTCAGGTAAATGTGAGAGCAATATTTTTCCCCTCGTGGCGTGCTAGATAATCATATTTCTGTAATCTATAACTTATGGTCTGATCCTATCTAGATAAATGCTTTTTATTTTAATTTAAAAAAAAATGGCAGTAAAAGGACGCTTAAATTTACTAGAATCTAGAATTCCATATGATACGTCTTGAGTCTTAAACAACAAATTCAATATTATTACTTTCTGGAAAATTTATTTATCCACAAAGATCTGCCTCATTTCTCTTTTGCATTCGTGAATTTTTCAAGATATAGTATTCATTTCATAGACTTGAACCTGCATTGCCTTTACTTTAATGTTATTAAACTCCACGGACATCTCCCGCCATATTTAACTTACTCTTTAGCTCGCAAAGGAAATTTCTGACCCACTGTTTAATTTGCAGTATAAGAAGGTTACGCACAGCAGGGGTATTGCATTTATTTGCCAAAACTGAAGACAGTTGCATGCGAAATGTCTATACGTGTTGTATTTGCGCTCAATGCAAGGGTGACCTTGGACTTGGAATTTTGACGAGCTCTGTAATTCATTTGCATAACTGAATTTAAGGCAGAGATTCCTTGTCTCTCCATTTTTTTTCTTTTTTTTATAAAGAAACAGCTGAAGTGCGTAACTTTACGACGCACGATTTATAAGGATTAGATTTCTTGACCTTTAATTTCTTTTCGGGATGTCTAATGCGGATAAATGGGACTTTAAACATTACGAGTTATGAAAGGTGTAATCCTATGAAATCTGGAAAAACAAAGACCCTTCGAATGATTTACAGGGTAGAGATTTTAAACAATGTCTATTTACCAATGATCCTTTTATATTCTCATTTTCTCTACCTTAGAATTATTTTCATTTGCAATTTGTGTGTAGGCTATGTATGAGTATATTTTTTGCACTTGTAATATGTACTTAAAAATGTACGATACATTTGCGGGTGATTACATAATGTATATTGGCCGATGGATATTGCAAACACACCACTGGTGCCTTCAAATAACAGATAATTATAACTCATACATGAAAGAAATATTGTAATGTAATTGCATTCCTTCAGTTAAATGTGATAGCAATATTTTTCCCCTCGTGGCGTGCTAGATAATCATATTCTATAATTTTTACCCTATGGTCTAATCCTATCCAGATAAATGTTTTTTTTTTTTTTCCAGTAAAATGACGTGTAAATTCACTAGAATCTAGAATTCCATATGATACGTCTTGAGTCTTGAACGGTAAATTCAATATTATCACTTTCTGGAAAATTTATTTACAAAGATCTGCCTCATTTCTCTTTTGCATTCGTGAATTTTTCAAGATATAGTATTAATTTCATAGACCTGAACCTGCATAGAGTTTCCTTTAATGTTATTAAACTCTACGGACATTTCCGCCACATTTTACTTACTCTATACTTCGCAAGGGAAATTTCTGAGCCACTGTTTAATTTGCAGTATAAGAAGGTTACGCACAGCAGGGGTATTGCATTTATTTGCCAAAACCGAAGACAGTTGCATGCGAAATGCCTATACGTGATGTATTTGCGCTCAATGCAAGGGTGACCTTGGACTTGGAATTTTGACGAGCTCTGTAATTCATTTGCATAACCTAATTTTAGGCAGAGATTCCTTGTCTCTCCAATTTTTTTTAAAGAAACAGCTGAAGTGCGTAAGTTTACTACGCACGATTTATAAGGATTAGATTTCTTGACCTTTAATTTCTTTTTCGTTACGTCTAATACGGATAAATGGGACTTTAAACCTTATGAGTTATGAAAGGTATAATCCTAAGAAATCTTCTGGAAAAACAAAGACCCTTCGAATGATTTACAGGGTAGAAATTTTAAACATTTTCTATTTACCAATGATCCTTTTTTATTCACATTCTCTTTACCTTTGAATTATTTTCATTTACAATTTGTGTGTATGTATGAGTATATTTTTTGCACTTGTAATATGTACTTAAAAATGTACGATACATTTGCGGGTGATTACATAATGTATATTGGCCGATGGATATTGCAAACACACCACTGGTGCCTTCAAATAACAGATATTTATAACTCATACATGAAAGAAATATTGTAATGTAATTGCATTCCTTCAGTTAAATGTGATAGCAATATTTTTCCCCTTGTGGCGTGCTAGATAATCATATTTCTATAATTTCTACCTCATTGTCTAATCTTATCCAGATTTTTTTTTTTTTCAGTAAAAGGACGCTTAAACTCTCTAGAATCTAGAATTCCATATGATACGTCTTGAGTCTTAAACAGCAAATTCAATATTATTACTTTCTGGAAAATTTATTTATCCACAAAGATCTGCCTCATTTCTCTTTTGCATTCGTGAATTTTTCATGGACTTGAACCTACATTGCATTTCCTTTAATGTTATTAAACTCCACGGACATCTCCCGCCACATTTAACTTACTTTTTATACCTCGCAAAGGAAATTTCTGACCCACTGTTTAATTTGCAGTATAAGAAGGTTACGCACAGCAGGGGTATTGCATTTATTTGCCAAAACTGAAGACAGTTGCATGCGAAATGTCTATACGTGTTGTATTTGCGCTCAATGCAAGGGTGACCTTGGACTTGGAATTTTGACGAGCTCTATAATTCATTTTCATAACTGAACTTTAGGCTGAGATTCCTTGTCTCTTCATTTTTTTTTTTCAAATAAACAGCTGAAGTGTGTAAGTTTACGACGCACGATTTATAAGGATTATATTTCTTGACCTTTAATTTTTTTTCTGGACGGTTAATGCAGATAAATGGGACTTTAAACCTTATGAGTTATGAAAGGCATAATCCTATGAAATCTTCTGGAAAAACAAAGACCCTTTGAATGATTTACAGGGTAGAAATTTAAACAATGCCTATTTACCAACGACCATTTTTATTCGCTTTATTTACATGGAGGTTTCTAAAAAAAAAAAAAAAATGAAAAATAAAAAAATAAAAAAAGCAACCACTTTTAATTGCCTTCGCCAAAGTCGATGATTTTGCAAACGGTATACATTCATCCTTGTCTGTTTGTTAGTTTACTTATTTGTTTTTGACAACAAAAATTACTGTACCGATTTTGACCAAATTTGGTATTCATGTTGGTTATGACCCAAGGATGAATCTGATATATTGGATAAAGCACATCAAGGTACAAGTAGGCAAAAATACTTTGAAAATAATCACAATGTTAAGGAAATAGCATATATGATTTTACTTTATTTCTTTGTTTTTATACCATATCACACAAAAACTACTGAACCAATTTAAAAAAAAAAATACCTAGAAATTCAATACCGGTTGGCATGGTGAAGACATGCTCTCTACTAAGTGCCATTCTATACTCAAATTTTTTTAATGAGGCATATTTGCACAGACTCGGAGGTCTGCCTTTTTAGCTCGGAAAAGTCTCCTATTAGTTGATTAGTTAGAAGTATTTTGTCCAGCCAATCAGCTATTAGGAAACTTTTCCGAGCTAAAAAAGCAGCCCTGTGAGTCAGTGCAAATACGCCCCATTAAATAAAATGTAATGGCCAGTGACATGTTCATTCATCAGATATCAAGAAGAAATGTAAATACCTTACATTCTCATTGTTCATCTAGATCTCTAACGAGGCTTAGAATGGCATAAAATCGATGCGTTGTATATACTGAACGTATGTGAAGATAAATGTGTGTTGGTGTTCCCATGGGAATGTATAATCAAGAGAGTTTGGCAGTCTTTAATTTGTGTTTTTATAATTCATTCACTTTGTTTCTCACAATATATATATATATATATATATATATATATATATATATATATATATATATATATATACGGTCACGCACACACACACACACACACACACACACATATATATATATATATATATATATATATATATATATATATATATATATAAATGTGTGTGTGTATATAAATATATATATGATGTATATGTATATAGATATACATATATATACTGTCTAAATATATATATATATATATATATATATATATATATATATATATATATATATATATGTGCATATGTGTTTGCTTATGTATCCGTTTTTTATACTGTTTTTTATGACTTTGTGGTCATGGATCAGATATCGTGCTTTTATGTAAAAAAGAGAGAGAGAGAGAGAGAGAGAGAGAGAGAGAGAGAGAGAGAGAGAGAGGAGAGAGAGAGAGAGAGAGAGAGAGTTGGGATCCCAGTTTTGCTGATGCAGATACTTAGCAATGAAAAATGTTATATCAATGAAGATTTATGCGTTTTTCTGTAGATTTTCCCTTGCCTTTTTACCACTTGTCTTAATGCACACGGGTTTGAAGACTCGTTCATTACATGATGTGTACTTGAAGTAGCTTTGGTAGGTAATGTAACCTTATTTTTTTTTTCGGTTTTGCTCAAATGAATATCAAATTATTTTTGATAGTTAATGAATGAGCAGTAACAAGTCTCGGTTTTTTTTCGTTTCAATCAATTTTTTCTGTCGCTAAACTATTTCTATTGAAGGTAATTTTCGATTGAGTTAATTTTATGATTATATTTAAATATTTAAATTACTGCCATGTAAGTTTTATAATACACATTTTACTTGTAAGTTTCACAATCTCAAATTGCTGTCTAGGTACATACGCCGCTACCAAATCATTTTGTTTAAATCATACATTTGAATTTTAAATTTTGAATTATGGAGAGAAATTTTATAAAAAGATTCGCATGCTGTATATATGTTTATGAAATTTCTTTGATAATTGTTCCATATATGTCGTATGGGTATTTTAACGGGATACTTATATCATGCCTTTTCTTGCGGCAAGGTATTTTATTTCTTTGAAGATATTATTATTAATTTCAAACGCCCTGCAGTGATGCATATTTTAAAACTCCCTTTTGTTCAAGGCCAAGGCTCTGCTAGATGAATATAATGGGGCTGAACAGCGAGGGTAGAAAATAATATCATTTCTTTATGTCACGCTTTTGTCATATTACATAGTACGTTTAATCAGGTTTTGAGGTATGTAATTTTAATGGATTTTGCACAGGATTTCATTCATTCATTGGCGACATGGTACGACAGGGTAATCGACGATAATTTTGTGGCACACATGTCCAAAAAAGAAAAAAAAGGAAGAGAAAAAGATGGAGTTGCAGTTGTCACGAGAACTCTCACTTTCTAAAGATGAAGGACAGTCGGACTTTTTTTTTTTATTTGAGCGTTCTGCAGCAACTTGGAATCTAATTATCTATCTATCTTATATGTGCATATGTATAGATATATACACATATATATCAGCTCTTCTAGGAGAAGGTAACGCCAAAACCAAACCATTGTTTTCTAGTCTTGGGTAATGCCATAGCCTCTGTATCATGGTCTTCCTCTGTCTTGGGTTAGATATCTCTTGCTTGAGGGTACACTCGAGCACACCATTCTATCTTATTTCTCTTCGTCTTGTTTAGTTAAGTTTTTATAGTTTATGTAGGAGATATTTATTTTAATGTTACTCTTCTTAAAATATTCTATATTCCTTTTTTCTTTCCTCACTGGGCTATTTTCCTATTGGGCCCCTGGGCTTATAGCATCCTGCTTTTCCAACTAGGGTTGTAGCTTACCAAGCAATAACGATAATGATAATAATAATAATAATAATAATAATAATA
>NC_090731.1:9480243-9487743 GCF_036898095.1 Palaemon carinicauda
TATAATTATTCAGATAATCATTTATTTTAAGTATATTTGACCCAGAGACTATCAAGAATGAGGCATTCAATTCCAATTAACATTCTAGCTATTTATTCCAATTATTCGGATGTGATCATCTCTCCCGAATGATTTCTCTTTCTTTTTCCTCATGTGCCTCGTCCTTTTTACTCTTCTCTTCCTCTTCTCTTCCTCCTCTTCTCTCTTTCTTCGGAAGAAAACAATTCAGTGTTCGTGATAGCAAAGCCTATAAGCTTCGCTTAACAGTGAGGTGCTCACACTAGGTCAAGGGGTCAGTGAGGCATGTCTTTGGGTATTACTCTCTTTATTTTCTTTGTAATACTTTTCTCTTTTTCTTGTATTTTAGTTTTTTTTTTACTTTCAGAAAAATTCTATATATTTTCGACTTTCAAGTACTTCCAGAAAAATTATAGATTGATTTTTCGATTAGATTTTTTTTCGACATTAAGCAGAAAAGTTCCATTTATTTTTCCAGTTGTCTCATATGTTTTACTGGTTTCATGTAATGTTTTATTTTTTATTACCTCCGCCAACGAAGTTGGGAGGAGGTTATGTTTTCGCCCCTGTTTGGGCGTTTGTCTATTTATGGACAAATTCCTGGCCACAATTTTACTCATAGAGTAATGAAACTATCAAGGGTTAATTATTATGTTGAGACGTGGAAGTGATTAAATTTTGAAAGTTTTAGGTCAAAGGTCAAGGTCAAGGTTGAGCAAAAGGTCGACCGAATTAACCCTAACCTTAACACCAAGTTCGCACATGGTTATCACACAGACTTTAAATACACCTACGGTCTAAATTGATTCTGGGAGAGGCAAGCTGATTTCGAGAAATAAGCTGCCCTGGAGGAGATCTGCACCCTCAGAGTGCTTTTCTAGTTTTTTTTTTTCTTTTTTGGAACTCAGTAGATTGAGTGCGTAACAAAACTTTCGATGTTTTAATGAACTAGCAATTAGCAATCACGAAAATTGCATTAATTCTCTTTTCAAAATCCGAAACCTCAAAATTTACTAACTTCTGTCAAAATAATAAAATAATTCAAATTGAATACATTTATCAAAACTTTGTTTTGAATATCGATATATTTCAGGTTTCAAGAAGGCAGGTAATGAAGGTAGTTATAAAGTATTGTTGAAAATAGTAGTTTGCAAACTACTTTAGTAAAAAGTTTGAGAGATTATTTAGATGTTTTGTGTTCTAACTGATTGGAGATATCAACTATTATTATTATTATTATTATTATTATTATTATTATTATTATTATTATTATTATTATTATTATTATTATTGTTGTTGTTGTTGTTGTTGTTGTTATTATTGCTGCTATTGTTATTGCTATTATTATTATTGCTGCTAGCTAAGCTACAACCCTAGTTGGAAAAGTAGGATGCTATAAGGCAAAGGGCCCCAACAGGGTAAAATAGCCCAGTGAGGAAAAGAAATAAGGAAATAGATAAACTACAAGAGAAGTAATGAACAATGAAGATGACATATTTTAAGGACAGTAACAACTTTAGAATGAATCTTTCATATATAAAACTATAAAAACTTCAAAACAACAGAGGAAGAGAAATAATATCGAATAGTATGTGATCAATTTCATAAGCAATGGTTTTTATTTTAGTGTAGTTGGCCCCGGAACATTACTATAGGAGAATTTAAAGTTTATAGTGGAAATTTACTGAGAGAGAGAGAGAGAGAGAGAGAGAGAGAGAGAGAGAGAGAGAGAGAGAGAGAGAGAGAGAGAGAGAGAGAGAGAGAGAGTTTCATAAGCTGTAATCAGAATTAAGAGATTGGTGATCAGGTTATCAGAGATTGTTTTCTCTGTTATCTTACGAGGTGAGATTAAGAATATTGGAGGCCAAGCGTTATAGTAATATTCCAGATCTATCTATCTATCTATCTATCTATCTATCTATCTATAGTATAACTGTATGCATACGCTTAAACATTATGTAAATAAATACGTTTTTGTATATATACGGTATATGCATATATGTATATATTTATATATATATATATATATATATATACATATATATATATATATATATATATATATATATATATATATATATACTGTGTGTGTGTATACATATAATATATATATATATATATATATTTTTTTTTCACTGACACAAAACTTGTGCTCACATAGTATGAATTATCTATCTATCAATCTTTCGATGATTATATATATATATATATATATATATATATATATATATACATGAATATATATATATATACATGAATATATATTTATATATATACCAAGTGAAAGTAGGTCAATTATATAGTACACCAAGCTAAAATGAAAAAATCATGATCCACTCTTCAAATATTACGTACAAAAAAAAAAAAAAAAAAAAAAAAACAAGGAAAAGCGCCATGCAAATTCTGTATAGGTTATTTTTGGACTCTAACAATGTGCAAAGTTAATTTGCAATGTTACATGCATCCTTCCGTGTGACGCCATATTTCGTCATTATTTTTTCGCCCGAAATTCTGTGAGTCGCAGACAACCGTGAAAAGAGAATAACTATCCAAAACGGAAATTGTTTTTTTATGAGAAAATTTTCGCGATGTTTTTTTTTCAGTGAATTTTTGATTTTTTTTTTTCAAGTTTTTACATAGATTATGAGAAATTTATTTTTTCGATGGTCTCTTTTTTTCGATGAAATTTTGACATATTGGAGTTGTTATATGAATATTTTTATTTGTTTTACTGTATTTATTCTTTGGAATTTTTCATTTCCTTTATTAACATAAATTCTTAGATAATTTGGTTTAAAGGTTTTGTGAAATTCTGCCTTTTGAGCGTTAGAAATATGATGAAAATATATATTTTTTGAAAATCGGTTTCTTCAGTTGTATTTTGAAAATAATGAAATAAAATGGGGTTTCAACATGTATCTTTTTTCATTGACATTCTTTTGAAATGAATTGATTAATGCCCTCTATAGGGTTTTGTTTCTTCTTGGACATTGCTTTGGAAATTGATATATGGAAATTATTACTAAAATTTTATTCTTCCATAAAAAAAACTGCTTTGACAACTTTTGTTTATTCTATATAAATGAAGCTTCTCTATGGAAATACTAAAAAACAATATTTTTCTCATAATTATAAAATTATTTTTTATGTAAATGAACCTTCTCTATTGAAATATTTAATAAACGTAATAAAATATTTCTCAGAATTATAAATAATTTTTTATGTAAATGAAGGTTCTCTTATTATGATATTAAAAACAAAATAACGGAATAAAGTATTTCTCAGAAGTAGAAAATCAATTTTTTATGCAAAATGAAGACCCTCTTTTGAAATATTAAAAGAATACGAAATAAAATATTTATTAGAAATAAATTATTTTTTTTTTGCATGTAAATGAAGCTTCACTATTGAAATATTTAAAAATAAGGAAATAAAACCATTCTCAGAATTATAAAACCAATTTTTTTTTATGTAAATGAAGACCCTATATTTAACTATTAAAAAATACGAAACAAAATATTTATTAGAATTACATTTTTTATTTTTTTTTGCATGTAAATGAACCTTCACTATTGGAATATTTAAAAATAAGGAAATAAAAAAATGCTCAGAATTATAAAACATTTTTTTATGTAAATGAAGACCCTCTATTGAAATATTAAAAAATAAGAATAAAAATATTTCCCAAAATTATAAAATAAAAATTTTCATGTTACCGAAATTTCTCTATAGAGATTATTTTTTCTTCCCATACAAAATAAGATCTAATATTCTAAAGTGACATCCCTCGTCCTATATCCTGTCACGTGGTATTTTCCCGGATAATTCTCATGCGCTTTAATCAAGGGAGATGATATTGATTGAGTTGAGGATTATTATTATTATTATTATTATTATTATTATTATTATTACTATTATTATTATTATTATTATTAATTATTATTATTATTAATTATTATTATCATTATCATTATTACTATTACTATTACTATTACTATTACTGTTACTCTTATTAGTTATTATTATTATTATTTATTAATTATTAATTATTATCATTATCATTATCATTATTACTATTACTATTACTATTACTGTTACTGTTATTAGTTATTATTATTATTTATTAATTATTAATTGAAATCATTATCATTATCATTATTACTATTACTATTACTATTACTATTACTATTATTTGGTAAGCTACAATCCTACTTCGAAAAGCAGGATGCTATAACCTCAAGGTATACAACAAGGAAAATAGCCCTGAGGAAAGAAAATAAGAAAACAGAATACTGTGCCCGAGTGTACCCTCACGCAAGAGAACTCTACCCCAAGACAGTGGAAGACCATAGTACAGAGACTATGGTGCTACCCAAAACTAGAGATCAATGGTTTCATTTTGGAGTATCTGTCTCCTAGAAGAGCTGCTCACCATAATAAAATAGTCACTTCTATCTTCACCAAGTGGAAAAGCTACTGAACAATCACAGCAGTAGTTAACCACACGACCGAAGCAGAGTTTTTCGGTTTAGTGTTGCCAGGTGTATTAGGAAAGAGGAGAGTATGTAAACAATAGGCCAGACTATTTGCTATATGTGCAGGCAAAAGAGAAATGAGCCGTAGCCAGTGAAGAGTCCAATGCAGTACTCTCCACCCAGTCAAGGGACCCTATAACTCTCTAGCGATAGTATCTTAACCGGTGGTGTAATTATTCCTGACATGTCAAGGCTTAGTGTTCCCCGGGAGTTCATTTTACGAACCAACAAAGTATCGTTCGCTTTCTTCTATCTCTTACTCTTTTATTTATTATCGTTTTATTTTTGACGTGTCTAGATTAGTTTAAAGAATGAAATCTTGCAATTATTTTTTATTTCTGTTTTGTTTACGGAATATCTTCTCATGTAGGTTTTAAATGATGTTATTTATTCGTTTTTTATGAGTATATATATATATATATATATATATATATATATATATATATATATATATATATATATATATATATATATATATATAAGCAAAATCTATGAACTTAAATATACACTGGTAAGTGGCCGTACAAAATTATGTAAAATTACATAATCAAGACATATTACTTTTTAATGATAGCTTTTTTAGCAATGTATAGCAATCTATTTGTCTATTTACTCGGTAATTATTACTATACATTTGGTATGTTCTTGCTCGATTCAATCGTAATATTGATATGTCAAATGTGACATTAATTCATTAGTCCCCATGGTCTTCCACTATTTGGGGTAGAGTTCTCTTGCTTGAGCGTAAACTCGGGCACACCATTCTCTCATATTTCTCTTCCTATTGCTTTTTATTCAAAGTTTTTATAGTTTATATATGAAAGGTCTATTTTAATGTTAGTGTTTTTTTAAATAGTTTATTTTAATTGTTCGTTACTTTTCTTGTAGTTTATTCATTTCATTATTTCGTTTTCTCACTAGTCTATTTTTCTCTTTTGGGGCCCTTGAGCTTGTATCACACTGCTTTTCCAAATAAGGTTTCAGCTTAGGTAATAATAATAATAATAATAATAATAATAATGATAATAATAATAATAATAATGTATCATCATCATCATCATTATTATTATTATTATTATTATTATTATTATTATTATTAAAACACAATGGCCACTTATTATTATTATTATTATTATTATTATTATTATTATTATTATTACCACACAGTGGTCATACATTATTACTATTATTAATATTATCATTATTATTATTATTATCGTTATTATTATTACCACACAGTGGTTATGTGGTTGTTTATATTTGTTAACAGGATTAATTCAACCGTAATATTGATATGCCTCACGTGACATCAATTCATTAGTCCTTATTACGATATCCTCGCCTAACAAATCCTCAAAAGTCCCTTCACGTCCCTTCATTTCTAAACTTGTCTCCACATCCCTGGGTGTCTCACAAGTGGAGCAACCTATCGACTCTGTTTATACCGACTCAGAGCTGACGTCACGCATTTGCGTGCTTCAAATAAGCACCGGCTGATCAATGAAGTCATAAATTGAATAATTCACTGCTGGCCTTATCTTGGTTGCGTTGCGTATGAGATAAATTATGTCCCTGAGGAGAGTCTAGGGAATCGAGGTGTCTTCAGGATTCTCCAGATTCATGATTCTGTGTTACGGAGCTTCCTCAGAGTATTGGGATTTGTAGGCAATGGAATTGATATGAATAAGAGAAGTCTCTCTTATAGTGCTGTATCTTACGTGAGCTATGTCTGATGTTTTATATATTGAGTTTTTTTAAGTATGGTTTCATGAAAATATTTGCGTAAAATCTGCAACAAAAATACATATGACTGATAACAGAATAGAAGAAGTCCTGTTATAGTGTTGTATCTTACGTCAGGTATGTCTGATGATTTATATTTGAATTTTCTTCAAGGATGGTTTTATGTTTTTATGGTACTTCCCTAAAATATTTGCTTAAAATCTGTAACAAAAATAAATATGACTGAGGAAACAGAATAAGAGAAGTCCAGTTTTAATGCTGTATCTTACGTCAACTATGTCTGATGTTTTATATTTGAGTTTTTTTAAGGATGGTTTCATCTTTTTAAGGTACTTCCCTAAAATATTTGCGTAAAATCCGTAACAAATATTTTTAAAAAGTGGAATAGGTGTTACATTCCAGAAATGTCTTAAGACTCTATTTAAATTTATTCAAGCCCGAAAGGGCAGCTACTTTAGTAAATAAAAATTAATGTTACAACTAATTATTCTTGGCATGTCTTCTTAATGTCGCTTCAAACCTATTGTTTCTCATACAAACGAAAGGATCTTAGTTTAACGATACTTATTGACACTTATGAAGTTAATTTTTCATACATAGAAAAATCATGCCATATAATTTACCAATTCGTGTTTTAAAGTGTCAGAAAATTGTAAGCAATTATAATAGTTATTTCTTTCATGACATCATCTTAACTGACCTAAAAATGCTAATAAAGTACTCCAAATGCTTGGAAATTACTTTAAATACTTAGAAATTACTTTATATATTAAGAAATTACTCCAAATGCTAAGAAATTACTCTACATACTAAGAAATTGCTCCAAATGTTAATTACTCTAAATACTAAGAAATTACTCCAAATGATAAGAAATTAATCCAAGTACTAAGAAAGTACTCTTAAATACTAAGAAATTACTCTTAATGCTAGGAAATTACTCTTAAATACTAAGAAGTTACTCCAAATGATAAGAAATTACTCCAAATGCTAAGAAAATACTCTTAAATTCTAAGAAATTACTCCAAATGCCAAGAAATTACTTCAAATGCTAAGAAAGTACTTTCAAATGCTAAGAAATTACTCCAAATGCTAAGAAATAGCTCTTAAATACTTAAAAATTACTCCAAATGCTAAGAAATCACTGTAAATGATAAGAAAATACTCCAAATGCTAAGAAATTACTCCAATTCTAAGAAATCACGCC
>NC_090731.1:9496637-9524137 GCF_036898095.1 Palaemon carinicauda
TATATATATATATATATGTATATGTATATTGTTGCTGCTTATATATATATATATATATATAAATATTATATATATATATATTATATATATTCAGGAGCAATATATATATATATATGTATATATAAATATATATATATATATATATATATATATATATATATATATATATTATATATATTATATATATTCAGCGAGCAATATGAATATATATATATATATATATATATATATATATATATATATATATATATATATATACATATATATATACTCTATATATATGTATATATACATATATATATATTCTGGTCACACTCAGCGACAAGACTTATAACTACCGGTCCCTTCCCGTCCCTCAGGTAGTGGAGAGAGGGAGTATCCTGACTTTGGTGAGAGGGGTTGTAGTTATGAATGGGGGTGGGAACGGTTGAATCCATGTGTGTGCGTGTGTTGGCATTAAATATATAGCCTTCATTATTGACGGGTCGCGTAAACTAGTGATGTAAGAAAGATACTCTCAGAAAGTTTATCTCCTAAATGTGATGTTTAAGATTTCCTCCTTTTTTTAATGGGAACTTTGGCTCTTTTTGCTATTCTTTAGTAACATAAAGAAGAGCTCGTACTGTGTATCTTGCGTAAAATTCCTTAAAGATTAAATTCTGTGATAAATTATAAAGTTCAAGATGTGATACATGAATTGAAATCAATTTCCTGTGATTGATAAAACTATGAAAATAATTACCATTTTATTTTCAGTTCTAAAATAAACAAGAGTCAATCGTGAGAAGTTAATTTTTTTTTCATTGTGGTCAATTCAGAAAAAGAGAGAATTTGAAGTATGGCTTTAATATTATTTTTATGAAATGCTTAATAAAATTACATAAAAAAAGCTTTATAAATCAGGCAGGAAAATTCCTCTGTAATTTCCAATGATAATTACCGAGAAAAAATAGGAATATTTCCTATTATTATAGTTTTTGAAAACTTTTTTTTGTCACAAAAAACCATTACGAACCTCTTCATATAACTTGACATTGCTTATTCAACGTAGAAGTTTGATTAATTAATTGAAGAATTAAAGGGAACCTTTCCTCCGACTGTCCTTAGCTACAGAGGAAGATTCAGAATGCCAAAGTTGTCGCATTTGTCATCAAAATCAAACCATTGTTCTCTAGTCTTGGGTAGTGCCATAGCCTCTGTACCATGTACAATGGCCTTTCACTGTCTTGGGGTAGAGTTTTCTTGCTTGAGGGTACACTTGGACACACTATTCTATCTTATTTCTCTTGTTTAAATGTAAAATATTTATTTTGATGATGTTACTATTCATAAAATATTTTTATATTAATTGTTAATTACTTTTCTTGTAGTTTCCTTATTTCCTATCCCTCACTGGGCTATTTTCCCTGTTGGAGCCCTCGGGCTTATAGCATTCTGCTTATCCAACTAGGGTTGTTGCTTAGCAAGTAATGATAATAATAATAATAATAATAATAATAATAATAATAATAATAATAATAATGATATAATTAGCTGATTGAAGTCGACGGTGAATTAATTTTTTAATTTCAATAATGGCAGTTTCCACGATTCCTTTAATTTTAAAATTTCTAATACAGCAAAATCACATTTACCAACGAAAATTTTTCTATTTATCACTTTCAGAGTCTTGATTTATCATAACCGTTTTCTATTTATTTTAATATTTGGTAAATCAAAGTTAAGTATAACGAAGAATTTTATGTTACCTTGAAGGGACTCAATCTCATACCTCAAGTAACTATATTTGCACATTCTGCGGCACATAGATCAGACAGACACGCAAGGGATGGAATGGGGTATATGATATATCATAAATCTTTTGTGTTTAATTACGATTGTCATGTAATGAGTGACATTCCTCGGGGAGAGAGAGAGAGAGAGAGAGAGAGAGAGAGAGAGAGAGAGAGATGAGAGAGAGAGAGAGAGAGAGAGAGAGAGATATGATATACAATAAATCTTTTGTGTTTAATTACGATTGACATAAATGAGTGACATTCCCCGGAGAGAGAGAGAGAGAGAGAGAGAGAGAGAGAGAGAGAGAGAGAGAGAGAGAAGAGAGAGAGAGAGAGAGAGAGAGAGAGCGGGCAGTCGTTTGAAACAAAACACGAAATGTCAAAACTGTCGCGTGTTGAGGATGTGAATGTTATGACCATCAAAGGACGAATTTACGCCAAAAGATAATTACTCATAATTTATTATACAATCATTCATTTTATGCTTTCAAATACATTTCTGCTTAGTCATTGTAGTTAGCGAACTTGACTTACTTTTTTTAATACATTCTAGTTATTATTATTATTATTATTATTATTATAATTATTATTATTATTTTACTGTATTACAGGGCAATGTAACCTAGAAAAAAACTATTTTTATCTATTGAAAAAAATCCGTTCTTTATTTTATTGTTGATTTTTTCTCATATCGTTTATTTATACCCTTATTTCCTTTCCTCAGTGGGCTATTTTTCCCTATTGGGGCCCTTGGGCTTATAGCATCTTGCTTTTCCAACTAGAGTTGTAGCTTAGCTAATAATAATAATAATAATAATAATAATAATAATAATAATAATAATCATAATAATAATAAATTTAATAATACCAAATATTTTAAAAACAGTAACAACATCAAAACAGATATGTCAGCCTGTTCAACATAAAAATATTTGCTGCAAGTTTGAACTTTTGAATTTCTACCGATTCAACTACCCGATTAGGAAGATCATTCCACAACTTGGTCACAGCTGGAATATAACTTCTAGAATACTCTGTAGTATTGAGCCTCATGATGGAGAAGCCCTGATTGATTTTCATTTTTGTTGACCACTCCCAATAAAATGGACAAAATTAGTTTTAGTTTACATATTGTAATTATCAGGCTGATTTTTAATGTTTGTCAATCCCTTCTATTCAGCCAGTCAACTTATTCCATTCAACCCCATGATCTGGAATTTTTCATCTATTCCAATTTGGCAGGGTAGCTTTTATTTGTGTGTCATCCATTCCAGTTAGCTTGAATCACACACACGATCAACCCTTTCTTCACCCCATTCCAGTGAGCCAGCTTCATTTATGGATTTATCGATTCAATTAACTTTCATTTTAGCAGGTATGGTTGGACACAGTAATTCCTGGTACACCTCGCTTTGAGCGAATGCACCCAACCACACCCTTACTGCATTACGAGTTCCTGTGTTTAGCTCCATAGCCCCACCAACCATCTCTGCCATCTCTTCCTTTTGTAGCTTTTTGGTTACTCTCCGCGAAGTAAGGGTGTGACAAGGTGGTGCTTCTTGGAACGAGGTGTGACATGAATACCCGTGTCCAACTGTACATTGCAGTCATCTTAATTAAACCCATTTTTTGGGGTCGGCCCATTTCTGTTAACAAGAGTAATTTTAATTTTGATAACTTTATGTTAGTGAACAGTAGAAACGTGTTTGCCTAGCATTTGCATGTTAGCAGATCGATCACAGCCTTGGATCGGATGTTTAAGCTGTTTACTTGGGAGGCCACTGCTGGGTTGGGCACCACAGTGGGGTGTTTGTCTTGCCCAGCTGACGTTCTGGTGAACCTCTATTCTGATGAAAATGGAACTGAAACCTGACACCTTTGACCTGTAACCTTAAGGATCCTGATCTTTTAAATTTTTATCACTTGGCTGTAGTTATCTTCGCCAACTTCGTTAAGAATGTTGTTTTGATAGGCGTGTATTTGTTTGTATGTCTGTGTGTGTGTGTTTGTGATTCGCATAACTCAAAAACTATTTGACCGAATCTCATGAAATTTGGTGGGATGATTGGCCTTGATCCAAGGCCAATTTGATTAGATTGTGATAGGATCAAAGATTAAGGCCAAGGTCACAAATAGGTTAAAAACGTCTTTTTGCCATGTCGTGGCCAATTGTTATCTGATTTGCATTAAACTAGTGTCAAAATGTGCATAATTCAATTGCCTATCTTATGATATACAATATGATATAGTGATATATTTGATATCATGACTATTATTTATCTGATTTCCTTTAAACTATAGTCCATTTCTTTTATCGAGGCATATTTGCACCGACTCGCAGCGGTGCCCTTTTAGCTCGGAAAAGTTTCCTGATCGCTGATTGGTTAGAATTATCTCGTCCAACCAATCAGCGATCAGGAAACTTTTCCGAGCTTAAAGGGCACCGCTGCGAGTCGGTGCAAATATGCATCGCTAAAAGAAATGGACTATAGTTCCGTAATGTACATAATTCTATTGTCTATCGTGAAATATAAAACATGATATAATGTCATTGGCAAAAGTCGCGGGGGCGAAGGTATGCGCTCTACCAAGTGCCCGTTCTAGTTAGCTTCTGTATCTTGAGATTACTGGGATTTGTAACCAAAATTCATAAATACAATATAATTCAGTCAATTTCTAGACATAATTGTACAACTAAAAGTTCTCTTTCTTTGAAGAATATACTTTGGAACAGCTGCATGACTCTGGAGAAATTTCTTAATAATAACTAGACATCCGAAAGACTGAAGGTGTTAAGACTTTCAAGAGGAAACTTAAGACTCTCTTGTTCCTTAAGTGCTTCGATAGTGTGGATTTGACAATAAACGAGCATTGTGAGGTGTGAAATGTTGAATGCTTTGAAACGAGCATGATAAAATTATTTTGAAGATCCTGTAGAGAGTAGGGTTCCCCTGCTGTATAAGACCAGAAAATCAGCCTTTAAAGTAAGTAAAGTAATATTGATAATCTTAAAAACTCGTCGAAATTATATCATGTCGCTGATATATCAAAAGACCTTTAAAGTGTTTGTTTTTCCCATTACTGCTTCATATCATCATGTAGTTTTCTTTTTAATGAATAATTACTAATGTTAATTTTACGTTTGTCGCTTTGATAACATTTCTCTTGCATAAAGTCATAAGTATATTTTATTATAATTAGACATAGATATTGCCATCTGTAGATCACGCATTTAATATGTTGCTCTAGTGTCTCCCATCTCAGTAGTTGTAAATTAAGAAAATGAATTTAGTGAATGCTAGCATTAAGAGAAAAGTTATTTCGTCTTGGGAATTGACATGATTTTGAACAATTGTCCTTAAAAAGCAAGCCTGGTAATGTTAAATCCCTTTGTTCGTATTATGATTTCTTTTCAAATTAATTTCCGTAATTGAATTTTTTTTTTTTTTTGCACGGGAAAATGGTTCTTAAAGTTATAGTCTAATTTAATTTCATGTTTAGATGTTGTCTTTGGAATGCAGCCTAATATCATTATTTTGGTGTTCTAATCTCATTTAAAATTGATCCACTCCAAATGAGAGAGAGAGAGAGAGAGAGAGAGAGAGAGAGAGAGAGAGGAGAGAGAGAGAGAGAGAGAGAGAGAGAGCTCATATGAGTAAATGGAAAGGTCAAAACGTCTTTGGCCTTCCCACAGAGTCCATTTCGTTTCATGGTCGACTTAATGACATAGTTCAAGGAGTCTATTTTTCCTTTTTCTTATGGCGAAATAGATTCTACTTTAATTCGATGACCTCGAGTGGTTTCTGCCAAAATTGGTCACAATTCCTCAAGTGAAATTGCTATGCTTAAGGAGCGTTGCAATTGAAGGAGTTTTTGAAGGACACTTTTTATGACCAAATCTCGAATCTAGTTGTGGATTTTAGTCAGCATTGTTTATAGTCGCCTTAGAGATTCCGGGCGAAATAGGCCCCACCCACTGATGACATCATGGCCAATCATGTTGTCTCCCGTTTTAACAGCGGTCACAATACATTCCCTTAAAGTGATAAGCTATTATAGTTTTTTTTTTTAATTTGTCAAGGAATGTATTGTGACCGCTGGGAACGTGAGACACTGCGTGATTGGTTATGACGTCATCAGTGGGTGTGGCTTATTTCGCCCGGAATCTCTGGAACGACTATAAACAATGCTGACTGAAATCCACAACTAAATTCGAGATTTGGTCATAATAAAAAGTGTCCTTCAAAAATTCCTGATGACTTTGAGTGTGAGTGATGATTCTGTAATTTTTTTCCTGTTCAACTGGACAAGATTGCCAATTAACAAAATTTCTAATCATCTTGTTGTATTTGTTACTAATACCACTGAAATATACAAATAGCTTTATCATGAATGAGAGAAGTAGCTTAGTTTGTTAACTACCAGGTTTATGCTTAAGATGAAATATGTTATATTCTATCAGTTTTAATTTTACTGTACATCTGATTTTACTGTAGATGACGTTGCTTATCTTTAACTGTTTAAAATCTTGATGTTAGTTGGGTACTGGTGTCATTTCTAGTGGAACCTGGTTCAAATTTCATTTACATTGATCGTGAAGTTTTATTAAAAAATGCAGTATTCTATATGGAAAAACTGTAGTACTATTTTTATATGCGAAAACGCAGTATTTCTCTAAGCGAAATAGGCATTGTTTCTATATGCGAAAAGTGTATTATGCCTTCATGTGAAAAAATGTATTTTTTCTATATGCTAAAATGTAGTATGTCCTCATGCAAAAAATTCATTATTTTCCTATGCGAAAAATTTAGTAGGCTATTTCTATATGCGAAAAAATGTAGTATTTCTATATCCGAAAAAAATTGTATTTCTCTATGCAAAAAATGAAGTATTTTTGTATGCAAAAAAGGTATTACTTCCATATGCGGAAAATGTAGCATTTCTATATGCAAAAAAAAAGTATTGTTTCCATTTGCGAAAAATGCAGTATTCCTAAATGCAAAAAAATGTATTATTTCCATATGTGAAAAATGTAGTATTTCTATGTGCGAAAAAAATGTATTTCTCAATGCGAAAGCGAACGAAACTGTTAAGGTAGTCGTACTCTACCTATCAGGAACCTATATGAAACAATGTACTCCCCAATGTAAGTGTGGAAGTTTATATCGCGAATGGTAACATTAGTCTCAAGGAAACGATAAATTTTTATTTTGGCACTAAAGAAAAGTTGCTTTGAACGAAATGGATCTGAATACTTTCAATTCTAACCTAAATCTGTACATGGTGAGTTTTGTGTGGTCTGCTGAAGGGGGGGTGGGGGGTGGGGGGGCTTTTCTCAAGGCTAGGGTAACCAGTATAGCATTATGCAATGTGTTACTGATATAATATCTGCAGCACATTATTATTATTGTTATAATTATTATTATTATTATTATTATTATTATTATTATTAGCTAAGCTACAACCCTAGTTGGAAAAGCAGGATGCTAAAAGCCCAAGACCTCCAACAGGGAAAATAGCCCAGTAAGGAAAGGAAATAAATAAACTACAAACAGTAAAGATTTAAAGGCCGCTCATGAATGGCAGAGGCAAGGGACAGCCACAATAACCTAGCTAGTAGGATAATATCCTAGAGACTGACAATATATCCTTATGATCAGCGGCCAAGTCCTCTCTCCACCCAAACTAGGAACAGGAAGGGCCAGGCAATGGCTGCTGATGACTCAGCAGATAGACCTAAAGGCTCACAGGGATGGTGAGGTTGCTAACACTATAATAAAATATGGAGCTTGAGCGGGATTTGAACCCCCAGTCCGGCATATCACCAGGGTGGGACGTTTCCATTAGGCCACGACAACTCCAAAATATGTGAATTAGTTCTTTTGTCCTCCTTTTAAATGTATTAGGTTTTTTGAACATGTCTACATTATACATCGGCCAATATTTTGGAAACGAGTGATATATGCCATCATTTTATAAAATTTTAAAGAAGCATTTAAAAACGTTAAAAATTTCCCAAAATCTCTCTCTCTCTCTCTCTCTCTCTCTCTCTCTCTCTCTCTCTCTCTCTCTCTCTCTCTCTCTCTGTTAATTCATATTTAGTTGATAGTTTTCCATCGACTTTTCATAACTTAATTTGAATTTTTAATACTTTCAGTTTTAACATATTCTATAGTAAATTTTATTTTGCTTTTGCAAATATGCCATCATTTTATAACAATTTAAAGAATTCCCCATAAACTTCATTTGATCAGCCGTCAGAAACATGATATAGTCATAAATCAAACATAAAGAAAATAAACTGAAAGCTAATTAAAGACTGTGAACTTCCTAAATTCCAATATATAAACTGTCAAAAATACGAAACTCGTTATTTCATGAAATATCGCTTTCCCAAAAAGTCCTTTGAAGGAATCGGGACCTTGGAAATGTAATTGCCTGTGAAATGTCATTGAATTATTTTTTTCCCTTCGGGTTTGATTACGAGAATTATTATTTTTTCAAGGTTTAAAGGTCACTCATGAATGGCAGAGGCAAGGGACAGTGACGTTGCCCTATCAAACAGGTCAATGTCCTAGAGACTGACCATATATATATATATATATATATATATGTGTGTGTGTGTATATATATATATAAATATAAATATGTATATATATATATATATATATATATATATATATATATATGTGTGTGTGTGTGTGTGTGTGTGTGTGTGTGATCAGTGCTCAAGCCCCCTTTACACTCAAGCTACGACCAAGGAGGGCCAGGCAATGGCTGCTGATGACTCAGCAGATAGACCTATAGGCTACCCCAAACCGCCCATCCTTAGCTCACATGGTTTATGTGGTTGCAGCGACCAAAGGAACTTGCGAGTTTGAGCGGGGGTCTAACCTCAATCTGGCGTTTATCAGTTAGGGACGTTACCACATCGGCAACCACAACCCATACATAATTCTTTGAAATATGTTAGCCTTCGATACGATTAAATTCATCCATAAAACTTTTGACTTTTTTATGGAAAAATGTATTTTACTTGTATTTTGCTATGTACCATACATGTATACATGTTTATTCATATAGGTATAGATGTTCATACACATATTATATAGTATATATATATATATATATATATATATATATATATATATATATATATATATATATATATATATATATATAAAAGCTAATATATTTATATATAAAGACACAGTATATAGATGCGTATAAATACAGAAACGACCGAACAAAAATACACCCGCACACACACACACACATATATATATATATATATATATATATATATATATATATATATATATATATATATATATATATTATTGTTATTATTATTATTATTATTATTATTATTATTATTATATATTTTATTATTGCTGTTGTTGCCATCTGCTGTCAAAAACATTCCAGGTAATTAAGACAAGGAGCTATTAATCTATTTGAATTAATAAAAACCCTTATAACTAAAGCATATTTAAACTCGACACCCTCACACACCGAAATCCTTTATATCTCACGCATTTCTTGGGGATCCTCCCACCCACATCCTTCATCCTATTAAAGAAAATTAGACCTTATTATGCATGGATTTCCTATACTCCGAGGATATCCTTGGGAACACGAAGAGGAGTAGGAATCCCCACGTCCTTGATCCGAAAGCCCAGATAACAAAGGGAACCTTTGATTTGTTCATTTCTCCGATATTGATTCCCACCTGTGTCAGGTGGAGTTTATTTCGTGGTGATTCGTGTGCTGACGTATACTGAAGGAGAGTGTTTACCATGGAAGTGACCTAGTTTTTGGGTGATTGGATTGTCCTTCCTTTCACTCTCTCTCTCTCTCTCTCTCTCTCTCTCTCTCTCTCTCTCTCTCTCTCTCTCTCTCTCTCTCTCTCTGTATATATATATATATATATATATATATATATATATATATATGTATATATATATATATATGTATATATATATTCATATATATATATATATATATATATATATATATATATATCTATATATACATACATACATACATACATACATATATATATATATATATATATATATATATATATATATATGTATGTATATATATACATATATATAGATATATATACTGTATGTATATAATTTTTAATTCATATTTGGTTGATAGATTTACATCTTCTTTTTCATAAATCAACTAGAATTTCTGGAATAGTTTTGGACGAATTCTCTCTCTCTCTCTCTCTCTCTCTCTCTCTCTCTCTCTCTCTCTCTCTCTCTCTCTCTCTCTCTCTCTCTCTCTCTCTTTTAATTCACATTTGATGGATAGTTTTCCTCCGATTTTTTTTTATAATTGAATTTTGATTTTGAATATTATTTACAGTTTTAACATAGCGTATAGTACATTTAATTTTGTTATTGCACACACACACACACACACACACATATATATATATATATATATATATATATAAATATATATATTTATATATATATATATTTATATACTGTATATATGTATATATATATATATATATATATATATATACAGTGGTTGTTTATATAATATGTTATTTTTTCTCTTGGTGTCTTATGCGTCGTAGAATTTTAAATTAGATCTATGTTCCGTGAAATGTCAACCTTGACTAACACGTTGAAGGTTATAGAAAATAATTTGGGATTTATAAAAAATTTTCTTTTACGTAATGGTAAGACTTCGAAACCTTTCATTTTTATTCCTGTTAATCTTGGGAACAATTTAGTTTAGGATATATATATATATATATATATATATATATATATATATATATATATATATATATTATTTCTACAAATACGTCCACTTATGTGTATTTCAACATATGTAAAAACATTTATGTGTGTTCGTACGAGTTTGAATTTATTCGTGTATACATGTAACCTACATAAACATCCACACGTACACAGCGCACTGCATATATATACTCTAGAGTCTATATGCATACACACTCCTCATACATATATACACACACACACATATATATATATATATATGTGTGTGTGTGTGTGTGTGTATGATTATATACATACTGTATAAGTAGGTTGCTCTGAGGCAAGGCATACAATCTGTAAGCAGGTCGCTTTTGAACAAGGCATACAACTTGTAAGACTTCTAGGTCACTCTTGGACAAGACATACAACCTGTAAGCCTTGTAGGTTGCAAATGAGGGAAGGCATACAACCTGTAAACCTCGTAGGTTGCTCCAAGGCAAGGCATACAACCTGTAAGCCTCGTAGGTCGCTCTTGAACAAGGGGCATACAACCCGTAAGCCTCCTAGGTCACTCTTGGACAGGGCATACAACCTGTAAGCCTCCTAGGTCACTCTTGGGCAAGGCATACAACCTGTAAGCCTCGTAGATTGCAATTGAGGGAAGGCATACAACCTTTAAGCCTCGTAGGTTGCTCCAAGGCAAGGCATACAACCTGTAAGCCTCGTAGGTTGCTCCAAGGCAAGGCATACAACCTCTAAGCCTCGTAGGTCGCTCTTGAACAAGGCATACAACCTGTAAGCCTCCTAGGTCACTCTTGGACAGGGTATACAACCTGTAAGCCTCCTAGGTCACTCTTGGACAAGGCATACAACCTGTAAGCCTCGTAGGTTGCAATTGAGGAAAGGCATACAACCTGTAAGCCTCGTAGGTTGCAATTGAGGGAAGGCATACAACCTGTAAGCCTCGTAGGTTGCAATTGAGGGAAGGCATACAACCTTTAAGCCTCGTAGGTCGCTCGTGAACAAGGCATACAACCTGTAAGCCTGGTAGGTTGCTCCAAGGCAAGCCATACAATCTGTAGGCCTCGTAGGTTGCTCTGAGGCAAGGCATACAACCTGTAAACCCCCCAAATCACCCTTGGATATAGGTCATACAACTTGTAACCTCCCTTATCAAAGCGCAACATTTATACCTTTTGTAAGATGATTTGGTTAAAGGTTAAAGTGATGCCACTAAGAGGAAGTAGGTTAAGCTACAGTGATTCCTTTTCAGCATTTGGGACTAATTTAATTTCTGAGGAAAAGAATTCTATCTCAAAGGGGGCAAATATCACCATAACAACAATCACTCTCCATAGATTCAAGAATGCTTAAATATATCGCAGGAGATATGATTAATTATTATCATCATCATTATCAAACGCTAAGCTACCCTAGTTGGAAAAGCAGGATGCTATAAGCCCAAGGGCTCCAACAGGGAAAATAGCCCAGTGAGGAAAGGGAATAAGGAAAAATAAAATATTTTAAGAATAGTAACAACATTAAAATGAGTATTTCCTATATAAACTTTAAAAACTATAACAAAACAAGAGGAAGAGAAACTAGATACAACAGTGTGCCCGAGTGTACCCTCAAGCAAGAGAACTCTAACCCAAGACAGTGGAATACCATGTTTATGAAAAAGAGATAAGGTGGTTGAAAAAGAATAATGATCTATAGTTAAAGTTTTTACAAAATAAAAGAAAGAATCCCTATTAATTTTTTTTTTTTATTACAAATGTTTTGACTTAATTAGAATGACAATTGTCTATTTTATGACAACAGAGACTTCCACAACTTACCGTAAATTCAGAACTCATTTTGTTCTCGGGAGATCTGTCAGTGTTTGATTATAAAATCCAAATCGGAAAATTACTTAATTATCCTTTCAGCTGTGATTCAGTCACGTCAGGCTTGATAAAACAGAAAATTTAGCATAGCAATGAGATATGGCTTATTAACAATTGCTTTCAATCCACTAACCAATATGGCATATTGCCTGCAAACGTTTTGCAATTAAATGAACACATTCTTATTATCATCACCCACTTCCTATTAAGACTCGTAATGCACATTGGGCCAGTTCTGTAACTGCCATTAATGTGCTTCCTTGTTTATCCATGACATGAGTGTGAGAGATAATTTGTTGCTCCCAAAGGCAAAGGATTATGAACTTAAACTATGCCTTAAGTTCCACAGTCGCTCTTTCTTGCCAGTACTTGCAGTCCAGTGTATTCAGTTGTCGTCATAACAGTCTGCTCACCAACCGGGGGATTACTTGTGAATATTTCATAACATGCCTTGCCCTTGTTCTGAAACTCCCAGCGTTCATTATTTATATTACCAATATTGCGGCAAGCTGATTGCGGACTCGGAGTATATTCTACTAAGTACATTTGCTATTACGTTACTGATTTTTTTTTTTTTTTTTTTTTTTTTTTTTTTTTTTTTTTTTTATCCAGCAATATGGATAGTAGGTCACAGATAAAGTTAGGGATTTGGATAGGACGACCACTCCTTGAATATTGGCATTACATGTAAATGACTATAAGTGTTTCGTTTGCAACCGGGTAACGGCAATGACATGACGGTTGAAAACACGCCACCTTGCTCCTTAGGTCTAGTACCGATGGTGAAGCTGACCTATCCTAGTGCCCTTGACACTGTTAGCCCTTATTATAACCATTAAAGAAATAAGATTTTGAAGGTCATGTATAGTTAGCCCGTATTATAACCATTGAAGAAATAAGATTTTGAAGGTCATGTATAGTTAGCCCGTATTATAACCATTAAAGAAATAAGCTCTAGAAGGTCATGTATAGTTAGCCCGTATTATAACCATTAAAGAAATAAGCTCTAGAAGGTCATGTATAGTTAGCCCGTATTATAACCATTAAAGAAATAAGATTTTGAAGGTCATGTATAGTTAGCCCGTATTATAACCATTAAAGAAATAAGCTCTAGAAGGTCATGTATAGTTAGCCCGTATTATAACCATTGAAGAAATAAGATTTTGAAGGTCATGTATAGTTAGCCCGTATTATAACCATTAAAGAAATAAGCTCTAGAAGGTCATGTATAGTTAGCCCGTATTATAACCATTAAAGAAATAAGCTCTAGAAGGTCATGTATAGTTAGCCCGTATTATAACCATTAAAGAAATAAGCTCTAGAAGGTCATGTATAGTTAGCCCGTATTATAACCATTGAAGAAATAAGATTTTGAAGGTCATGTATAGTTAGCCCGTATTATAACCATTGAAGAAATAAGCTTTTGAAGGTCATGTATAGTTAGCCCGTATTATAACCATTAAAAAAATAAGATTTTGAAGGTCATGTATAGTTAGCCCGTATTATAACCATTAAAGAAATAAGCTCTAGAAGGTCATGTATAGTTAGCCCGTATTATAACCATTAAAGAAATAAGCTCTAGAAGGTCATGTATAGTTAGCCCGTATTATAACCATTAAAGAAATAAGATTTTGAAGGTCATGTATAGTTAGCCCGTATTATAACCATTAAAGAAATAAGCTCTAGAAGGTCATGTATAGTTAGCCCGTATTATAACCATTGAAGAAATAAGATTTTGAAGGTCATGTATAGTTAGCCCGTATTATAACCATTAAAGAAATAAGCTCTAGAAGGTCATGTATAGTTAGCCCGTATTATAACCATTGAAGAAATAAGCTTTTGAAGGTCATGTATAGTTAGCCCGTATTATAACCATTGAAGAAATAAGATTTTGAAGGTCATGTATAGTTAGCCCGTATTATAACCATTAAAGAAATAAGCTCTAGAAGGTCATGTATAGTTAGCCCGTATTATAACCATTGAAGAAATAAGCTTTTGAAGGTCATGTATAGTTAGCCCGTATTATAACCATTGAAGAAATAAGATTTTGAAGGTCATGTATAGTTAGCCCGTATTATAACCATTGAAGAAATAAGCTTTTGAAGGTCATGTATAGTTAGCCCGTATTATAACCATTAAAAAAATAAGATTTTGAAGGTCATGTATAGTTAGCCCGTATTATAACCATTAAAGAAATAAGCTCTAGAAGGTCATGTATAGTTAGCCCGTATTATAACCATTAAAGAAATAAGCTCTAGAAGGTCATGTATAGTTAGCCCGTATTATAACCATTGAAGAAATAAGCTTTTGAAGGTCATGTATAGTTAGCCCGTATTATAACCATTGAAGAAATAAGATTTTGAAGGTCATGTATAGTTAGCCCGTATTATAACCATTAAAGAAATAAGCTCTAGAAGGTCATGTATAGTTAGCCCGTATTATAACCATTGAAGAAATAAGCTTTTGAAGGTCATGTATAGTTAGCCCGTATTATAACCATTGAAGAAATAAGATTTTGAAGGTCATGTATAGTTAGCCCGTATTATAACCATTGAAGAAATAAGCTTTTGAAGGACATATAGGCCTATTATGAGCTGGGCTATTTTGGAAGACATTATTATTATTATTATTATTATTATTGTTGTTGTTGTTGTTGTTTCAAGCTAAGCTATAACCCTAGTTGAAAAAGCAAGATGCTATAAGCCCAAGGGCTCCAACAGGGAAAAATAACCCAGTGAGGAAAGGAAACAAGGAAATAAGCTACAAGATAAGTAATAAAAATCAGAATAAAATATTTTAAGAACAATAACAACAATAAATTAGATATTTCATATATAAGCTATAAAAACTTGAAAGAAAAAAAAAACAGGAGAAAGAGAAATGAGATAGAACAGCGTGCCCGAGTATACCCTCAAGCAAGAGAATTAAGATATTCATATTTGTAGTTATTTCTCAAACAATTGGTTCCTATTTAAGGACAACAGGAAGCTTAAATAGTATAAATACTAATGTCATGTGTGATGTTTATGTAGACTGATTAGTCAATTACACCCTTACATAACCTAGTTATAGATAGTGTGTCATAAAATTACAAATTTCATTTGATTGTCTAATTCTCAAAATATTAGTTTGAGAAAGATAAAAAGTAGGTAACTTTAATTATATGTAGTAACTCTACTATGCCTATAGTCAATTCTTTTTAGTGAGACAGATTTACACCGACTCTCAGGGGTGGCCTTTTAGCTCGGAAAAGTTTCCTGCCCGCTGATTGGTTGGTCAAGATAATTCTAACCAATCAGATAGCTGGAAACTTTCCCGAGCTAAAAGGGCACCGCCGGGAGTCGGTGCAAATGCGCCTCATTAAAAAAAATTTGGTATAGTAGTGTACACATTCTACATAAGTTCCCCGTAAGCCGATAAGTCTTCGTTTCTCATAGGAGAAGAAGAAGAAGAAGAAGAAGAAGAAGAAGAAGAAGGAGGAGGAAAAAAAAGAAGAAGAAGAAGAAGAAAAAGGAAAAGAAGAAGAATGGTGCTAGACCAGTAATTACCCCCCTAAGGGTTTTGCTTTGGACTGGGGTTCGAGACCCGTTCAAGTTCGATAGATTATAATAAACTCCTCATCCAAACAAAAATAATTTTACAGATCCATTCTTACACTGTTAAAAAAACGTAATTTTAATCGGAAATTCTCCGTAAAAATATACTGTTCTCAGCCGTATTTCAGTGAAATACAGGCGACTGTAATTTGTACCCTACTTTGTTTATTATCTTTTATGGGTTGGTGACCGTAATATCACCCCTTTACGTAAATATATCTGTTTTTTAAACGGCAAATTCCGGGCAACATTTATTCCAGGATTTTTACCGATTTTTATGGCCAATTTCCAAGTGTAGCTCATCTCTCTTTGTAATGCAATTGATATTTGCCGTATCCTGAAACCATCTAAAATCCGGAATCCATTTCCATGCAGATAAACACGTAGCCTCATTGTTGCCTTCCAATGCTCAACACAAAAACTAGTGAAACTATGTCAAGCAAGGCTGGAGGTTACACGCGCTTGTATTGCGTCACAAATTCCAGCCAAATCATGTAACTCTTCATAAAAAGCATCCAGACTTTCATGCCTCCACGGAATGATTATAGTGTAAAAATTCTTTTTTCTACAACGAGACAGAATTTTTTATGCATTTTACCTTGTATCTATTTTGGAAAGACGATGCAAGAAATTGGACAATATCTTCATTCAAGGCTTTTGGGATGTAGCCTATATTGGTAACGTCTCTGTTTGGTGTTTGCCAATCGGGGATTCGAGTCTCGCTCAGACTTATTATTATTATTATTGTTATTATTATTATTATTATTATTATTATTATTATTAGCAGCCAAGCTACAACCCTAGCTAGAAAAGCAAGATGCTATAAGCCCAAGGGCTTCAACAGGAAAAAATAGCCCAGTGAGGAAAGGAAATAAGAAAATAAATAAATGATGAGAACAAATTAACAATAAATCATTTTACAAACAGTAACAACGTCAAAACAGATATGTCATATATAAACTATAAAAAGACTTATGTCAGCCTGTTCAACATAAAATACATTTGCTGCAACTTTGAACTTTTGAAGTTCTACTGATTCAACTACCATTTAGTGTCTGCAACCTCACCATCCTTGTGAGCTAAGGTTAGGTCTATCAGATGAGTCATCAGTAGCCATTACCTGGCCTTCCCTGGTCCTAGCTAGTGTGAAAAGAGGGGCCTTGGGAGCTGATCATATAATATAGGATTAGTCTCTAGGGCATTGTCCTACTTGCTCGGGCTATGTCACTGTCCCTTGCCCCTGTCATTCATGAGTGGCCTTTAAACCTGTAAGATATGTTCCATCTACTGTATATTACGCTTATAGATCAATATCTAAATGAAGAAACTTAAAAAGAATGTTTTCCTTGTGTTCGCGAGCCGTCAAAAATGATGGCTAAATGTTCAGATATGTACTCACACTCACCCACCCCCCTTCTCACCAGGGTATGACTTCTCCGTCTCCCCTCTACTCGAGGGATGGAGTGAGAGCGAAGTGGTATATATATATATATATATATATATATATATATATATATATATATATATATATATATATATATATACACTATATATATGTATATATATATTCACACTATATATACTGTATATAGCCAGAAACTTGCTCTATACTATGTAAGGGAAATCATGAGATACAGTTAAAAAATCTTGACAATGACCCATTAAATCGTTTTCATTGCAATGTGAAAAGACAACAATAGAGAAATAGGATTAGTAACGGGAACGAAGAAATACGCTGCAGATAGAAAGAGAATAATTTTATATGAAGTCTATGAAGTACGAGCGTAAATGGTTCCACGCAAGAACGAACTGATGTAGGTCACCTCCTTTAATAGCTGATTGAACGTGACTATCCCGTTTCGTTTTATGAAACATTGTAGAAGACCTACTTAATGACAAGTGGATGTAGTGACTGTGATCATTTACTGAACGATATGATTTATGGGGATAGGTACTTGCATGTTAATGGCTACTCACTGCTTCGTGCTTCGTAATGGTTTTAAAAATTGCTCTGTTTTATAGAGCAATTTATTTCATATTTATTTCTGTGATTGTCTTATCTTTTGCAATACAGTACTGTAGATTTATCTTTTGCAGTAAAGTACTGTAGATTTGTGCATCATTATCTCTTTTTGGATATTCTATATATTCATATTATTATGTGGTCAATTTTATTGTGTGGACAAGCGTTTACTTGCCTATACTTGAATCTGTGTTTTTACCCTATTGGGTAGAAAATCGGTTTTACCTTAGTCTAAAACCCAGTTGCTATTTAAGTATTATAGAATGAGGAAGGTAACTTAGTCTTCTAATAGATTAATGAAAAGGAGTAAAATAATAAGATACGTGAATAATTTTGTATTATATGGTCTTCATACTGATAAGCTAATATCTTCGTTTATGACTCAAATTCTCCTCCAATTAAAGGTTTAGAGGACACTCATGAATGGCAGAGGCCAGGGACAGTGCCATTGCCCAATCGAGCTGGACAATGCCCTATAGCCTGACCATACATACATATGATCAGCGCCCAAGCCCCCTCTCCACCCAAGCTAGGGCCAAGGAGGGCCAGGCAATGGCTTCTGATGACTCAGCAGATAGACTTATAGGCTCCCCCATACTTCCCATCCTTAGATCACAAGGATGGTGAGGTTGCAGAGAGCAAAGAAACTAATGAGTTTAAGCGGAACTCGAACCCCAGTCTGGCATTCACCAGTCAGGGACGTTACCACATCGGCCACAACAACCCTAAACTGACACTAAAGTAAATGCTGGAGGATATAAATAAGGAGGAACAAGTAGCTAATTACAGATAATTTTATGGTATTATTATTATTATTATTACTAGCCAAGCTACAACTCTAGTTGGAAAAGCAAGATGCCATGAGCCCAAGGGTTCCAATAGGGAAAAATAGCCCAGTGAGGAAAGGAAATAAGGAAATAAATAAATGATGAGAATAAATTAACAATAAATCATTCTAAAAACAGTAACAACGCCAAAACAGATATGTCCTCTATAAACTATTAACAACGTCAAAAACAGAATGTTGGAAACGTCCTTACCTGGCAATCTGTTGGATGGGAATTCGAGACCCGCTTAAGCTCTTATAGTTTCTAGTAATGTTTGCAACCTCACCATCCCTGTGAGCTAGGGATGGTGGATTAGGGGAGCCTTTGAGTCTACCTGCTGAGTCATCAGCAGCCAATGCCTGGTCCTCCCAGATAAGCTTGGGTGCTAATCATGTTATATAGTCAGTTTCTAGGACATTTTTTTGTCCCTTGCCCCTGCCATTCACGAGCAACCTTTAAAAAAACTATTGCAGTTGGAATTCATTTATATGTGATACACTGGTACAACATGATCAAGTTCAAGGTCACAAAAAGGTCTTTTCGCGATATCGTGGACAAAAATTCATCAAATTTGATGGGATGATTAGCCATGATCCGAAGAGAATTTGATTAGATTTTAGGAGTGATTGGGTCAGTGTTCAAGGTCAAGGTCACAAAAAGGTAAAAAAGGGCTATATCATGGTAAATTTTATCCGATTTGCATGAAACCAGTGCCAAAATGTGCATAATTAAACTATCTATCTTGTAATATGCGATATGATCAAGGTCACTAAATGGTCAAAGATGTGTCTTTGCTCTATCGTGGGCAAATCTCATGAAGTTTGGTGGGAAGATTAGCTAAGATCCAAGGACAATTTGATTAGATTTAAGGAGTGATTAGTTCAATGGTCAAGGTAAAAAAAAAGGTCAAAAACGTCTTTTTGCTATATCATGGTAAATTTTATCCGATTTGCATATAATTAGTGCCAAAATGTCCATAATTTAATTACTCATCTTATGTGGCGTTAGCGAAGGTATTGTACCAACCGTGTGTCACACGATCGTACATAGTTCATTTTGTGTAGCCTATATATTATTCTTGTATCTTCGCTCTTCCCTCGCACTAAAATGAACCAGATTAAACATGTTTGCTTTTCTCCTCTGTAACAGTGTCTGTTTTTTAAACATGAAATTTCTTGTTGCTTTGAGCTTTTGTATATAAAGGAGAGTGATCTATAATAACTTAATCAGTTGCTTTCAACCTGCCTTTGAGTCACAACCTTCTCCTACCACCGTCACATTATGTACTCTACCGAGTGCCAATTCTAGTCGTTGATATATTTGCTCAGAGGATAGTATACCATGTCTTTATATGCTATTATAAGTTTTTTTTTTATTAAGGAATATTTAATCAGGTTCTGAGAATGATGAAAGACGTCCTCCAATGAGTCTCTCCTTCATTGTAGTTCTCACGCGAGTTGTAAATCACGGTGGCCTCGGCACGTGGGTAAAAGCATTAGATGGCGAGATTAGGACGTCCGTATACGCCCGTATTACCCGTATGAATCTCATACGGCAAAGCTTGCTTAATGGAAAATGAGAGAGAGAGAGAGAGAGAGAGAGAGAGAGAGAGAGAGAGTTGTGGTTAGGGTTGATGGGGTGAGATTTTTTAAGTGATGGAAATAAGTTTTTCTTGCTATGTAAAATTGAGAGAGAGAGAGAGAGAGAGAGAGAGAGAGAGAGAGAGATGGGGTTAAGGTTGAAGGGGTGAGATCTTCAAGTTGATGAAAATCATGTTTTCTTGTTATGAAATGGAGAGAGAGAGAGAGAGAGAGAGAGAGAGAGAGAGAGATTGTGGTTAGGGTTTGGGGGGGAATATTTAAATTGATGAAAATCATGTTTTCTTGCTATGAAATGTGTACTTACTGGTATATTGGATATCTTTGTTTACACAAAACTTTCTAAGTGCTTAAATTATATATTTTGTTTTTTATCAAAAATAATATATTCGTAGTATTTAAGCTCATTGCTAAGTGTAATTTAATTAAGCTATTATATCTCTTTTTCATATATGATGTGGATTTAGATCGTAATATCGTAGAATTATTTTAAAAAATGAATTTCGAAATAAATTTGATGGCGTGAATTAAGAAGAACATAAATATAATCTTCGAAAGTATCTTTAAAGTTCATTGTTTCCAAATATTAAAAAATAAAATTACAAGGAATTTTTTTCAGTAGACTAAACTGAATTTTAGTCTGTATTCTGTTTTTTAATTTTTTTTTCTCCTTATAGTCCTTTGCATCCATAATTTATCGATTATTTTGATAAGATCTGGATTTCTTTCAAAAATTGTCGTTCAAAGTTCAAAGTACAACGTTTGTTTTTTATGGTTTTAGTCTTTATGGTGATCAAAATTAAGGGTTTCGTTCTAGAAAAAATCATATAATTAAAGCAAAGATGTAAAAAACTTTCGTGTTTGGTATCTTATTGCTTTAAGACTTATGTTCTGATTAATGTTGTATTTCTTGTGTAACAGAGGATTATTTGTAACAACATATTTCCGGTTTTATGTGTTCTATTCAATTTGTAAAGTCTCGAAAAATAGATTGTCACCAACTCTAGTTTTTTCCTGTCAGTTTTCTGGTAAATAGTTATTTTTCGTTCTTATACCAATTTATCCTTCTAAGCTTACCACAGTTCCTTAAACATTCAGACCTCCGCCGCGGCAGCTTATTTCTTGACCTTTTGAGTGACCGCGACGTAGACCTTTGACCTTTGACGTTGACCTTTCAAAATTCAATAATTTTCATCTTTTAAATTACAGTTAATCACTGCAAGTTTCATTACACTACGATTAAAATTGTGGCCAGAAAGCTGTTCACAAATAAACACACACACACACACGCGCGCGTGCACACACACACACACACACACACACATACACAAACAGTGGGTAAAACATAACATCCCTCCAACTTCGTTGGGGGAGGTAATTAAAAAGAATTATTAGTATTAGAAAATTTTACATAAAAGATTAGAAATAATTGTGATTCACCATAAAATAATTACACTATACAAGCACATGTTAATAATTCAATGATGAAGAAGGTGTCAGATTATAGAAACTTTTGTGAAACTATACATAACAAGGAATTTCTTACCCACTTTTTAACATGCAGGTCTTCATAGAGAGCTAAAGTTTTTGTTTTATAAACATATGCTTTTGCGTTGGGAAATGGTATTACCTTGTGGTCAGGTGTCATTCATTTCTCCCAAAGTTTCTGCATAAAAGATTTACTTGAAAGTGTATATTAATCCTATGATATACTATTAATTCAGATCTCCCAGGACAATTCTATCCTGTTCGTAATACTAGGCAGGCAGTTAATTCTAATAGCCAGGCCTTCTCCATCACAAGGCTCAATACTACGCAGTACTCTAGAAGTTTTATTCCAGCTGTTACCAAGTTGTGGAATGATCTTCCTAATCGGGTGGTTGAATCAGTAGAACTTCAAAAGTTCAAAGTTGGAGCAAATGCTTTTTTGTTGACCAGGCGGACATGAGTCTTTTTATAGTTTATTTATGACATATTTGTTTTTGATGTTGTTAATAGTTTATATATGACATGTCTGTTTTGACGTTGTTACTTATTTCAGAATGATTTATTGTTAATTTGTTCTCTTCATTTATTAATTTCCTTATTTCCTTTCCTCACTGTGCTATTTTCCCTGTTGGAGCCCCTGGGCTTATAGCATCTTGCTTTTCCAACTAGGGTTGTAGCTTGGATAGTAATAATAATAATAATAATAACCTACTAAAGAAAACGTTGTTCCCATCCACACATCGCCCATTGCATGAAAATCTCTTTCAATTTATCTTTTGTTCTCATTTCTATGTATTTCTTTCTCTTTCTTAACTTAAAAGGCAGTTTTCCTGGTATAGTTACACACGAAATATCTGAAATCATATAGCATAATTTGAGTTAATTGTCAAATCCACATTATAGCAGTTCGCGAACAAGAGTGTCTTCATGTTCACGAAAGCCTTTGTATCATCTTGTACGTAATTCTTGGAATGATATCTAATTTCACGACGCATTCCTCTGACTGCGTAAATTGTCACAGGAATGACACTACTAATCTTGCTTTACATCGAACCATTGCTGAAACTCACTCCAGTAAACGCCCCCACCCTCCCTATAAAAAAAAAAAAAAAAAAAAAAACACATTATGCTTATCAATCAGGAATGACATTACTAATCTTGCTTTATATCGAACCACTGTTGAAACTCATCCAATTAGAAAAAAAAAAAAATTATGGTTATCATACTTGACGGATGTCGAATAGCCTTCCCTAAACTCCGCTCCTTGGGGGTGCTTTTAAATTCCATTGTGATATACGTCAAGTGCCTCTTGTTTCACGCCAAGGAAATGTTGGTTCAAGTAATGGACGTCGAGAATTTGCTTTGCACGTAAGTAAACAGCTCAGAACCACGCGACATTGTGGTCCTCGTTGCTGTTTTGAATGGATTTCTTGCCTTTCGTTCAAATTGGTAACTGGTTTCATGAAATTGAAATTGGTGTTTATGGAAGAGCGATTTAATAAATGGAGGGAAAACGACTTCATAAATCTTGAATACCTTCCAATATTCTCTCTCTCTCTCTCTCTCTCTCTCTCTCTCTCTCTCTCTCTCTCTGTTATATATTTTCCTTTTGTTCTCATTCTTTTTTTTCATAAACTGCCATTAAAATAATTATTTTCTAAAATGAGAAATTTATTACTGTTCTCACCCAGTTATATATTTTCATATTAAGCTCATACTTTTTTTCCATAAACTACCTTTAAAATTATTGTATCCTAAAATAAAAACGTTATTACTGTGCTCACTCACTTATATATTTTCCTTTTATACTCAATTTTTTTTATATGCTGCCTTTAAGATTATTGTTTCCTAAATTGAGAAAGTTAAATATTTCTTAATATTCTCTTACATTTTTTCCATAAAAGGCCTTTAAATGATTATATAACAAAATGAGAAATTTATCACTATGTTCACTCAGTTATATATTTTCTTACTATTCTCATACTTTTTTCCTATAAGCTGCCTTTAAAATTTTGTTACCTAAAATGAGAAATTTATTACTGATCTCACTCAGTTATATATTTTCCTGATATTCTCATACTTTTTTCATAAACTTCCTTTAAAATTATTGTTACCTAAAATGAGAAATTTATTACTGTTCTCACTCGGTTATATATTTTCCTAATATCCTCATTTTTTTTTCATAAACGACCTTTAAAGTTGTTTCTTAAAATTAAAAATTTATTATGTGCTTCTTCGGTTATATATTTTCCTAATATTCCATACTTTTTTCATAAACTTCCTTTAGAATTATTGTTACCTTAAATGAGAAATTTATTACATTTCTCACTCGGTTATATAAATTTTTTTCTTTTATTATTCTCGTAATTTTTTATACAAGCTGCCTTTAAAATTATTGTTTCCTGAAATGAAAAATTTATTAGTGTGCTTCTTCGGTTATATATTTTCCTAATATTCTCAGTCTCCGTCTTATCCTTACTGAAACTAATGCTCTTTTTACTTTCCAGTGTGTGGCGAAGTCGAACTTCTGGACATACTTGTGGAAGCTGGCGCCGATCCCAGCACACCTGATATCCATGGAGCTTACCCTCTTCATTATGCCGCCCAGGTGAGGTGATATATGATCTTAACAGTGAAGTAAAGTTCAATGATTAGTTTTATCTTTTTATTAAGACTTATAGACGATATTTAATTTTGTCTAATAGTTGAACAGGATTTGATTTGATAGTATGAAAAAGATCCGGGATTTGGCTGTAATATTATTTGGTAAGAATCTTCATATCGAACTTTAGAAGAAAACTTTTTTTTATTTCGTACCACTGTTAGTTGGTAAAAGTGTGTGTTTGTGTGTGTATATATATATATATATATATATGTATATGTATATATATATATGTATATATATATATATATATATAATGTGTAATATATATATATATATATATATATTTATATATACATATATAATTATGTAACGTAAGAAATCCAGAAAGAACTAAATACCCAAAAAAACTGATTATAGTGGATTTTAACTTCTTTTTTTTTTTTTTTTTTTCAAATTCGCTCTTAAATGTGCATGTATTGTAAAGGGTAACTACCAGCTTCCCGTAAGTTGTTGAAATTGCAGTCGGTGTTGGATAAAATTAGTTGGATAAAATGTTAGTTAAAAAGTTAGTTAAACCTTATATCACAGTTAGGAAAACCTTCGTCGTGTTCTTGAAGGTGATAATTGACCTAAGGTTCAAGTAACGTGGAAGGAAAAGGTAAACTCTCAAATCGATGGTTAAAATTTATATATATATATATATATATATATATATTCCAATTAATAGTATGACCTTTATTCAAAATCTTGGCTTTTTTTTTTTTAAAGAAAGAGGCTATACCATTCCCGTTATATTATTATTATTATTATTATTATTATTATTATTATTATTATTATTATTATTATTATTATTATTATTACTACTTGTAAGCCGCAACCCTAGTTGGAAAATCAGGATGCTATAAGCCTAGGGACTTCAACAGGGTAAAATAGCCCAATGAGGAAAGAAAACAAGGAAAAATAAAATATTTAAAGAAGAATAACAACATTAACATAAATATCTATATAAACTAATAAAACTTTAAAAAAATAAGTAGAGAAATAAGATAGAATAGTGTGCCCGAGTGTACCCTCAATCCGCTTTAATACATTAGTGTTGACAAACTGATGTTACGTTTTACACTATGGGCCTTTAGGGATAATGCTTGTTCTTAGGGGATGCTTTTCTCTTAAAACATAACTCCAAACGAGCAGTAATTATTCTTTAGACTTATTTAAAAGCCAATTACACAACACCGTTTTGTCTCTGAAAGAAGTGTTTGTGTCATCTCACATATATAATAAAGAGCAAGTGTCTGGTTACGTATATAAATGTGTATGTATATATATATATATATATTTGTGTGTATATATATACAGTGTATATATATATATATCTATATCTATATATATATATATGTGTATATATATATATATATATATATATCACACTCAGCTCTCTGTCCCTCGGTTAGGGGCAGAGGGAGTAGTCATACCTTAGTAAGAGGGGTGGGGTGCTTGTGTGTGTATGTTTTAAATATCTGGCCGTCATTTTTAAGGGTCACATACGCTAGTAATTTAATATCTGCAAGGTTATTGAATAGTTTCCGTCGCAACATCGTATAAAATTAAGAATTTTACAAAGCAAATTATGATTTGAACTAGAATTCGACAATTATTGATTCACAGTCATAGAAAACTGAAAGAAAGATATTTGACCTTAAATTCGAGATTTATTGATTTCCATTGGGTTATTTAGAATCGGGAATCGATAAATAAAAAACAAAGCATGAAGCCACTTTTTTTTTTCAGACGTGAGAATCCTGGCTTAACTAAAACGCAGAACTCAAATAAAGTCGTTGGAACTTAACGTTTTCATTTTATATGGAAATAAATATAAAACTCCTCGTGTGGTTTCTGCTCTAGTCTTTTATAAAACATGATTCACCACTTGTTTAATCTATTCACGAATGTTATCCTATAAGCAGATTTCTAGAAGGGCCGAGAATTGCCCATTATCTGTTGATGGTTTAGTGGTTATTATTATGATTATATCAATAGTGAAGTGCATTAACAATTGGCCTTACAGTTGCACCATATACCATTAATTCCTTATGGTGTGTTCCCAACCTTTTTATTCTTATGTACCTCTTGTGTATTTTCATAGATGTCTGTGTACTCCTAAAATTGAAGATGAAGAAGAGAAACTATGGAATTGATATAGTAATATAATTTGGTTATTCAATCTCAATGCTGATTACTTCATGTATTTCACAGTACTGGATATTCTCTCAGATCCGATGTAACCCCTGAAGAGTAAAAATGTACCACAATTCTTCTTCGCTTAAGGGGTTAACCACTGCAGAGTAATGTTCAGTGGTTACTTTCCTCTTAAGGGTAGAAGAAAAGACTTTTTAGCTATGGTAATCAGCAGCTCTTCTTGGAGGATACTCCAAAATCAAACCATTGTTCTCTAGTCTGTCTGGGTAGTGCCATACCCTCTGTATCATGGTCTTCATGTGTCTTAGGGTAGAGTTCTCTTGCTTGAGGGTACACTCGGGGACATTATTCTATCTTATTTACCTTCCTTTTGTTTTTAAGGTTTTATAGTTGTATATGAAAGATCTAATTTAATGTTATTATTTTTAGAATATTTTAATTGTTCATTACTTCTCTTGTAGTTTGTTTATATCCTTTCCTCACTGGGCTATTTCCCCTTTTGGAACACTTGGGCTTATAGCATCCTGCTTCTCCAACTAGATTTTTAGCTTAGTTTGCAATAATAATAATAATAATAATAATAATAATAATAATAATAATAATAATAATAATAATAGGGGTACACATACCCCAGGTTGGAAACCCCTACATTATGGCACCGACCAAAATAAACATGACCGACCAATCCTTGTGACTAACATCCCCCATTTCTCACCCTCTGAAAAAAAAAAAAGATGTGCGGCCCAAACA
>NC_090731.1:9534137-9536637 GCF_036898095.1 Palaemon carinicauda
TAAACACCTAACGTGAATGAATGAGCATTCTTTGAAATTTTTAGATGACACTTTAGGGACTGGGTATAGTGAAGAGAAACTGCAGAAATTCGTGAAATAATTTGAATGTGTCTACAAGAAGAAATGTATAGGATGAATGTTACAAGAATGTGAATGTAATTAGGATCGTGGAAGACGGGGCACCGAATGTTAATTTGAATGGTTGGGGCTACAAGATGGATAATCCATATCAATATTTAGGAGTAAATAAATAAGGTGAGAAAAGAAGTATAGCGAAGTAATGTTAATAAAGAAAGGCAGCAAGTGACGTGCGAAGTATTGAGAGGAGACTTGAACTATCTGGAGGAGCCAAGGTGGAATTTATGAAGAGGTGGTAAAGATAAAGGTGTCTGGCTTCGTTCCATTTTTCATTAGCAGAGATGCTCACCAGAACGTCTGCCAAGCAAGACCCCCTTCCCCTTTGTGGTGCCCAACCACAGCAGTGGCCTTCCCAGTAGACAGTTTAAACTTACGGTCCCAGGCTGAGATTGATCTGCTGTCATATGAATGCTTGGCGAACACATTACCACTGTAAGACCCAAGTGTCTTTTATAAAAGGGAAGTCTGATTAATAAGCGTGAATTAATGGGGTAGAGATTGAAGTTATTGAGATTAATTGCTGAAAGAAGCTATGTGGAGATAGATAGAAGTGTTAAATAGAGTATTATTATTATTACTTGCTAAGCTACAACCCTAGTTGGAAAAGCAGGATGCTATAAGCCCAGGGGCTCCAACAGGGAAAATAGCCCAGTGAGGAAAGGAAAAAGGGAAAAATAAAATATTTTAAGAAGAGTATCATCATTAAAATAAATATCTCCTATATAAACTTTATAAACTTTGAACAAAACAAGAGGAAGAGAAATTAGATAGAATAGTATGCCCGAGTGTACCCTCAAGCAAAAGAACTCTAACCCAAGACAGTGGAAGACCATGGTACAGAGTCTATGGCACTACCCAGGACTAGAGAACAATGGTTTAATTTTGGAATGTCCTTCTCCTAGAAGAGCTGCTTGCCATAGCTAAAGAGTCTCTTCTACCCTTAGCAAGAGGAAAGTGGCCATTGAACAATTACAGTACAGTAACCCCTAGGGTGAAAAAGAACTGTTTGGTAATCTCAGTGTTGTCAGGTGTATGAGGACAGAGGAGAATATGTAAAGAATAGGGCAGAATATTCGGTGTATGTGTAAGCAAAGGGAAAATGAACCGTAACCAGAGAGAAGGATCTAATGTAGTACTGACTGGCCAGTCAAAAGATGCCATAACTCTCTAGTGGTAGTATCTCAACAGGTGGCTGGTGCCTTGGCCATCCTACTACCTATAGAACAGATGAAAGACAGGATCAGAATATGGACAACAATAGGTTATAGTTATCGTTGTATAGATCAACGTTTTACGACTTAGTAGGAGAGTAAGCTTTAGAATGTTATTGGAGAAGATTGACCTATACATCAAGGAACTCGAAAGTGGGCATGCAGTGTGCGTAGTGTGTTTGACGTGCTGGTGATAAGTCTTCAGTGTGGGTGTACAAAGCGTCCAAAGTTACATTTTTATATTAACATTTTTTTGTTTTCTTCTTCAACTTATAGTTCCCATGGCTTGTTATTTATTTAACATTGAATAAGTGTTCGTGTAGTCAGCTTTCATTTCATATCCATTGATAATAATCTTATGTTCTTTTTACTCAAATATTTCGATTTGTATTTAGGGATTTTTTTTTTATCGAGCCATTTTTTGGATTTTATATTTTCTAGGGCTTTGAATTTCAAGTGCGCTTTTTTTTTTTTTTTTTTTTTTTTATAAATTTGAATGTGCTTAATATTCTAAAACTTTATTATTTTTAGAAACATTTAAGAAACAGAAAATTGGTGCGTGTTATTCACTACCAATATATGACATACGACTATATGCAGTCATAATGAATGTCATTCACTGATGTCCCGAAGATGAAAATTAATTACTAAAATCTTTTAAAAAATTTTACCAACATTTTCCACCGTATTTCCAGAAGTAATCAAAATTCCTTTAATTAATAATGTAACAGAAAATTGCCGGAATATTTTTTTTTCTTTTTTTTTAATATTGAATTCATTATTGATAATTATAGGCAACCATTTCGAGTCCAGATCAAACATGATGAGTGGTGGCGAAATTGTACTAAATGGCAAAAGGGACAAACATCTAAGTGGTAGGTTGGAATGGAGTGTGGCACACAGTGTGGATTTTTGCGCAATGTCTTTTTATGAAGCACTTATATATATATATATATATATATATGTATACATATATATATATATATATATATACATGTGTAAATATATATATATATATATATATATATATATATATATATATATATATATATATATATATATTCATCTATATTTATTTATATTTCCATATATGCATATATCCACTGTATATGAATTATATATATATATATATATATATATATATATATATA
>NC_090731.1:9541637-9579137 GCF_036898095.1 Palaemon carinicauda
ATGTCCTTCAAATTTGATAAATTTTACGCAAAAAAAATTATATGCTCTGAAATCCTGAATAGGCAGATGTAGATCAATTATTATACGTGTTATTCGTATATTAATTACCGTTTTATGTATAGATCTTGTCAGTACAAGTATAAAATAACTTTTATTTTAATGGAAAAATACTAAAAATGGCATTTTTCTCATTATTTGATAGATTTTAGCCGAAAAAATATGATGCTCTTGAATTCCTGAATAGATGTAGATTAATTTTTTACATATTTTTTTCATATCAATTACCGTTTTATGTTTATATCTTATCAGTAAAAGTATAAAATAACATTTATTTTAAAGGAACAATAACAAAAATGGCATTTTTTCGAAATCCTGAATAGATGGATATAGGTTAATTTTTTATAAAAGTGTAAAATAACCTTCATTTTAATGGAAAAATACTAAGAATGGTATTTTTGTCCTCAATATTTGATACATTTTATAAAAAAAAAAAAAAATAGATGATGGGAAATCCTGAATAGATAGACATAGATTAATTTTTATACATATCCACACATGCAGAAGTTTACTCTGATTCATATCTTTCAGAAAATACTATTAGTTTAATATAAGGAAATGCATTTAAGTACAAATAATACATGGAGATTTCTTAAGGAATTATTTTTTTGTTTAAATATGGGATACTCTCGTGTAATCAACCATCAAATTCCGGAAATGAAAAATATTTTAATTATGTAGTTATGGAATTAGGGCATGTGTATGATGATTGCAAGAAGATTTTAACTTTAGTACCTTCTTCAAAGTATAATTTTAATTTTAGTAACTTCGAAATTCTTTAAAGTATAATTTGAAATTTTAACTTTAGTAACTCTGAAATTCTTCAAAGCATAATTTAAAATTTTCACTTTAGTAACTTCGAAATTCTTCAAAGTAAAATTTATGCTTTGCATAAAACAGATTCAATACTGTTAGCATAAATTATGAATATAGATATAGTAATGTTTACATATCTTTGCCTGTACATATCCATATAACCAAGTTTTGAGTCAGAGATATGTATTGTAGTTATTGCATATTCTTTAGACAAGAATATGCACTGATGAAGTTGTTAACATAAGTGTTTACAATTACTAAAGAATATTTTCAAAGAATCCTTAGTTGTGCTCCATACCAAAGTATATGAAGTTAGTTCATCCCAAAATTTTAAATGCATGTTTTAGGAGAATGTTTTTTATTGAATACCTCCTTGGATGGAGCATTATTAAAAGCATCCATGAATCCTCATTATATATATATATATATATATATATATATATATATATATATATATATATTTGTAAATATACTTTGTGTGTATATGTGTACATGTATATATACAGTACATACATATATATATATATATATATATATATATATATATATATATATATATATATATGTTTATATATATACACACATACATACATACAGTATACTGTATATATACATGTAAATATATTTTGTGTGTATATGTACCTATATTTATGTACATGTGTATGTCTATATGTACCTGCAGCATGTATATGTGTATATGCGATGTATATAAATTATATATATATATATATATATATATATATATATATATATATATATGTAACAAGCCCCTCCCTTATGGATATGTTGTCCTTAGTATCCCTCTAAAAAAATATTCAACTTCACCACTGCATGCCAGTTGTGGGAGGTAAGCACTCCCCCTCCCCCCTCTCCTCAACCCATCCAATCCCAATCAGCCCCCCCTCCCTTCCAATGGTGAGAGAGAAAAGGAGATAAAGAAGTAGAGAGAGAGAGAGAAAGAGAGAAAGTCTGTTGTGTCTGTGGCGCGACCTGCTATGTTATCTTGGCAGAGGTGCGGCCGTCTCACGTGTACTGTCCTTCAGGAAGCGCCGATGCCATCCTGGCTCTCGTTAACGCTGGGGCCTCCGTCAGCGCCGAGGATAAGGACGGATTGACAGGTGAGAGATGATATGGAAGGTCATCCTTATCTATTTATCTTTGCCTTTTTTTTTAGTTGTCTTCTTGGGTATATCCTGGACCATTGAATGAACTTGGGTCGTGAATTTATTGCAATTGTTCTGGTATTTTTAATCTCAAAGACTGTTCCTTGACTTGAATTTTTGATAGTGAAATTGAATTATCAAAGACTGTTCCTTGACTTAAATTTTTTTTATAGTGGAATTAAGTTATCAAAGACTATTCCTTAACTTCAAAATTTTTTGACAGTGAAATTAAATTATCAAAGACTTTTCCTTGACTAAAATTTTTGATAGTGAAATTGAAGTATCAAAGATTGTTCCTTGACCTAAATTTTCGATAGCGAAATTAAATTATCAAAAATTGTTCCTTGACTTAAATTTTTTGATAGCGAAATTAAATTATCAAAGATTGTTCCTTGACTTAAATTTTTGATAGCGAAATTAAATTATCAAAAATTGTTCCTTGACTTAAATTTTTTTTAGTGGAATTAAGAAGACTATTCCTTAACTTCAAAATTCTTATAGCGAAATTAAATTATCAAAGACTTCTTTGACTTAAATTTTTGATAGTGAAATTAAATTATCAAATAATGTTCCATGACTTAATTTTTTATAGTGAAATTAAATGATCAAAGACTGTTCCTTGACTTTAAAATCTCTATTGTGAATTTAAATTATCAAATACTGTTTCTTGACTAAAGTTTTCCGAGTAAAATTAAATTATCAAAGACTGTTCCTTGACTTAGATTTATTATAGTGAAATTAAATTATCAAAGACTGCTTTGTCTTTGAAATTTTTATATAAAATTTAAATTATCAAATACTGTTTCTTGACTAAAGTTTTCCGAGTAAAATTAAATTATCAATGACTGTTCCTTGACATAATTTTTTATAACGAAATTAAATTATGGTTTAAACATCTTAATAGATCAACATATTCTTTTAGACAAAAAAAATAACGCATGAAAGAATTACAATTATTCCAATATTTATGTAAATTCTCAAAGTCTGTTTTTTTACTTAATTTTTATACAGTGAAATTAGATTATAATGGTATAAGCATCTTAATAGATTAACATATTCAGCGAGACAAAAATTAGATAATCTAATTCAGTATTTTTTACCATTTTAAAGTCATTTTCTGCGTTGTATTTATAATTCAAATTTTTATTTCTTGAAGTCATATTCTGCGTTGTATTTATAATTCTATTTTTTTTAAGTCATATTCTGCTTTGTATTTATAATTCTATTTTATTTAAGTCATATTCTGCGTTGTATTTATAAATCTAAAATTTTTTATTTTTTATTTTTGAGTCATATTCTGCGTTGTGTTTATTCTATTTTTTTTTTTTTTTTTTTTTTTTTTTTTTTTTGTTAGCAACGAAATGGGCCATTTACCTTATGAGGTTACTGTTTATGCTCATAATTTATTTCCTGAATCATTCTCGATTTTGGAACATTGGCGCATTTTTTCCTCAGCCTTGAAATATTTTCACAGAATTTTGCCGTATCCTTGACTCCTTGAAAATGATTCCCCACGTCTAAATATCCTTTGATGGTCCTGGATATATTTCACAGAAGGCTGTTATTAGTAAAAATTTTAAAACATTTTTTTCCAGAGGCTGCGATTTAGGTGTGAAGAATTAACATCATATTCTGTGTTAATTACTCCTATTTTTTTCAGTATTTTTTAAAAATGTTTCTTCAGTATTTTATAGCAGAGGAAACACTACTGGAGGATACAGATAATTGTGTTTCTTTCTCTTTGTAGTAAACTTATACTTGTGGTGATTAGAAATTATTTATCCATTTCTGAAGGATAGGTTCATAAAATTACATATAAAATGATCAGTTTAAGCAATCATACTTTAATAAGTATGTGAGAAAAAAAATAATAATAAAAAAAAACTAACTATAGTCTATTTCTTTTAGCGAGGCATATTTGCACCGACTCGCAGGGGTGCCCTTTTAGCTTGGAACAGTTTCCTGATCGCTGATTGGTTGGACAAGATAATTTTAACCAATCAGCGACCAGGAAACTTTTCCTAGCTTAAAGGGCACCGCTGCGAGTCGGTGCAAATATGCCTCGCTAAAAGAAATGGACTTTTTTTTATATATCATATAGTAGATATCTATAACCAATATAAATCCTTTGACAAAATTTAGTCATTAAATGATTTCTTTAACTGAATCCTTTCGTGATCTGTAAACCTTTTAATTAATTGTCCTAAAGTTGATGTTGCGTTTGTAAATATTTTCATATTTCCTAAAGTTAGTTTTCTATATATTCTTATCATGAAGTTACTGTTGTGTTTGTAGATATTTTCATTATCTGTCCTCAAGTTACAGTTCTGTTTATGAACATCATTATCTATACTAATGTTACAGTGCTGTTTGTAACGTCTTAACCTTACCATTCTATATGTAAACCTATTCTTCAACTGTGCTAAAGTCACAGTTCTGTTTGTAAATTGTTTCATTATCTATCCCAAAGTTACAGTTCTGTTTGTAAATTGTTTCATTATCTGCCCTAAAGTTACAGTTCTGTTTGTAAATTGTTTCGTTATCTGTCCCAAAGTTACAGTTCTGTTTGTAAATTGTTTCATTATCTGTCCCAAAGTCACTGTTCTGTTTGTAAATTGTTTCATTATCTATCCCAAAGTTACAGTTCTGTTTGTAAATTGTTTCATTATCTGCCCTAAAGTTACAGTTCTGTTTGTAAATTGTTTCATTATCTGCCCTAAAGTTACAGTTCTGTTTGTAAATTGTTTCGTTATCTGTCCCAAAGTTACAGTTCTGTTTGTAAATTGTTTCGTTATCTGTCCCAAAGTTACAGTTCTGTTTGTAAATTGTTTCATTATCTGCCCTAAAGTTACAGTTCTGTTTGTAAATTGTTTCATTATCTGTCCCAAAGTCACTGTTCTGTTTGTAAATTGTTTCATTATCTATCCCAAAGTTACAGTTCTGTTTGTAAATTGTTTCATTATCTGCCCTAAAGTTACAGTTCTGTTTGTAAATTGTTTCATTATCTGTCCCAAAGTCACTGTTCTGTTTGTAAATTGTTTCATTATCTATCCCAAAGTTACAGTTCTGTTTGTAAATTGTTTCATTATCTGCCCTAAAGTTACAGTTCTGTTTGTAAATTGTTTCATTATCTGCCCTAAAGTTACAGTTCTGTTTGTAAATTGTTTCATTATCTGTCCCAAAGTCACTGTTCTGTTTGTAAATTGTTTCATTATCTATCCCAAAGTTACAGTTCTGTTTGTAAATTGTTTCATTATCTGCCCTAAAGTTACAGTTCTGTTTGTAAATTGTTTCATTATCTGTCCCAAAGTCACTGTTCTGTTTGTAAATTGTTTCATTATCTATCCCAAAGTTACAGTTCTGTTTGTAAATTGTTTCATTATCTGCCCTAAAGTTACAGTTCTGTTTGTAAATTGTTTCATTATCTGCCCTAAAGTTACAGTTCTGTTTGTAAATTGTTTCATTATCTGTCCCAAAGTCACTGTTCTGTTTGTAAATTGTTTCATTATCTATCCCAAAGATACAGTTCTGTTTGTAAATTGTTTCGTTATCTGTCCCAAAGATACAGTTCTGTTTGTAAATTGTTTCGTTATCTGTCCCAAAGTTACAGTTCTGTTTGTAAATTGTTTCGTTATCTGTCCCAAAGTTACAGTTCTGTTTGTAAATTGTTTCATTATCTGCCCTAAAGTTACAGTTCTGTTTGTAAATTGTTTCATTATCTGCCCTAAAGTTACAGTTCTGTTTGTAAATTGTTTCGTTATCTGTCCCAAAGTTACAGTTCTGTTTGTAAATTGTTTCATTATCTGTCCCTAAAGTTACAGTTCTGTTTGTAAATTGTTTCATTATCTGTCCCAAAGTTACAGTTCTGTTTGTAAATTGTTTCGTTATCTGTCCCAAAGTTACAGTTCTGTTTGTAAATTGTTTCGTTATCTGTCCCAAAGTTACAGTTCTGTTTGTAAATTGTTTCATTATCTGTCCCAAAGTTACAGTTCTGTTTGTAAATTGTTTCATTATCTGTCCCAAAGTTACAGTTCTGTTTGTAAATTGTTTCATTATCTGTCCCAAAGTTACAGTTCTGTTTGTAAATTGTTTCATTATCTGTCCCAAAGTTACAGTTCTGTTTGTAAATTGTTTCATTATCTGTCCCAAAGTTACAGTTCTGTTTGTAAATTGTTTCATTATCTGTCCCAAAGTTACAGTTCTGTTTGTAAATTGTTTCATTATCTGTCCCAAAGTTACAGTTCTGTTTGTAAATTGTTTCATTATCTGTCCCAAAGTTACAGTTCTGTTTGTAAATTGTTTCATTATCTGTCCCAAAGTTACAGTTCTGTTTGTAAATTGTTTCATTATCTGTCCCAAAGTTACAGTTCTGTTTGTAAATTGTTTCATTATCTGTCCCAAAGTTACAGTTCTGTTTGTAAATTGTTTCATTATCTGCCCAAAGTTACAGTTCTGTTTGTAAATTGTTTCATTATCTGCCCTAAAGTTACAGTTCTGTTTGTAAATTGTTTCATTATCTGCCCTAAAGTTACAGTTCTGTTTGTAAATTGTTTCATTATCTGCCCTAAAGTTACAGTTCTGTTTGTAAATTGTTTCATTATCTGCCCAAAGTTACAGTTCTGTTTGTAAATTGTTTCATTATCTATCCCAAAGTTACAGTTCTGTTTGTAAATTGTTTCATTATCTGTCCCAAAGTTACAGTTCTGTTTGTAAATTGTTTCATTATCTGTCCCAAAGTTACAGTTCTGTTTGTAAATTGTTTCGTTATCTGTCCCAAAGTTACAGTTCTGTTTGTAAATTGTTTCGTTATCTGTCCCAAAGTTACAGTTCTGTTTGTAAATTGTTTCGTTATCTGTCCCAAAGTTACAGTTCTGTTTGTAAATTGTTTCGTTATCTGTCCCAAAGTTACAGTTCTGTTTGTAAATTGTTTCGTTATCTGTCCCAAAGTTACAGTTCTGTTTGTAAATTGTTTCGTTATCTGTCCCAAAGTTACAGTTCTGTTTGTAAATTGTTTCGTTATCTGTCCCAAAGTTACAGTTCTGTTTGTAAATTGTTTCGTTATCTGTCCCAAAGTTACAGTTCTGTTTGTAAATTGTTTCGTTATCTGTCCCAAAGTTACAGTTCTGTTTGTAAATTGTTTCATTATCTGTCCCAAAGTTACAGTTCTGTTTGTAAATTGTTTCATTATCTATCCCAAAGTTACAGTTCTGTTTGTAAATTGTTTCGTTATCTGTCCCAAAGTTACAGTTCTGTTTGTAAATTGTTTCATTATCTGTCCCAAAGTTACAGTTCTGTTTGTAAATTGTTTCATTATCTGTCCCAAAGTTACAGTTCTGTTTGTAAATTGTTTCATTATCTGCCCAAAGTTACAGTTCTGTTTGTAAATTGTTTCATTATCTGCCCAAAGTTACAGTTCTGTTTGTAAATTGTTTCATTATCTGCCCTAAAGTTACAGTTCTGTTTGTAAATTGTTTCATTATCTGCCCTAAAGTTACAGTTCTGTTTGTAAATTGTTTCATTATCTGCCCAAAGTTACAGTTCTGTTTGTAAATTGTTTCATTATCTGTCCCAAAGTTACAGTTCTGTTTGTAAATTGTTTCATTATCTGTCCCAAAGTTACAGTTCTGTTTGTAAATTGTTTCATTATCTGTCCCAAAGTTACAGTTCTGTTTGTAAATTGTTTCATTATCTGTCCCAAAGTTACAGTTCTGTTTGTAAATTGTTTCATTATCTATCCCAAAGTTACAGTTCTGTTTGTAAATTGTTTCATTATCTGTCCCAAAGTTACAGTTCTGTTTGTAAATTGTTTCATTATCTGTCCCAAAGTTACAGTTCTGTTTGTAAATTGTTTCATTATCTGTCCCAAAGTTACAGTTCTGTTTGTAAATTGTTTCATTATCTGTCCCAAAGTTACAGTTCTGTTTGTAAATTGTTTCATTATCTGCCCAAAGTTACAGTTCTGTTTGTAAATTGTTTCATTATCTGCCCTAAAGTTACAGTTCTGTTTGTAAATTGTTTCATTATCTGCCCTAAAGTTACAGTTCTGTTTGTAAATTGTTTCATTATCTGCCCTAAAGTTACAGTTCTGTTTGTAAATTGTTTCATTATCTGTCCCAAAGTTACAGTTCTGTTTGTAAATTGTTTCATTATCTGTCCCAAAGTTACAGTTCTGTTTGTAAATTGTTTCATTATCTGTCCCAAAGTTACAGTTCTGTTTGTAAATTGTTTCATTATCTGTCCCAAAGTTACAGTTCTGTTTGTAAATTGTTTCATTATCTGTCCCAAAGTTACAGTTCTGTTTGTAAATTGTTTCATTATCTGTCCCAAAGTTACAGTTCTGTTTGTAAATTGTTTCATTATCTGTCCCAAAGTTACAGTTCTGTTTGTAAATTGTTTCATTATCTGTCCCAAAGTCACAGTTCTGTTTGTAAATTGTTTCATTATCTATCCCAAAGTTACAGTTCTGTTTGTAAATTGTTTCATTATCTGTCCCAAAGTTACAGTTCTGTTTGTAAATTGTTTCATTATCTGTCCCAAAGTTACAGTTCTGTTTGTAAATTGTTTCATTATCTGTCCCAAAGTTACAGTTCTGTTTGTAAATTGTTTCGTTATCTGTCCCAAAGTTACAGTTCTGTTTGTAAATTGTTTCGTTATCTGTCCCAAAGTTACAGTTCTGTTTGTAAATTGTTTCGTTATCTGTCCCAAAGTTACAGTTCTGTTTGTAAATTGTTTCGTTATCTGTCCCAAAGTTACAGTTCTGTTTGTAAATTGTTTCGTTATCTGTCCCAAAGTTACAGTTCTGTTTGTAAATTGTTTCGTTATCTGTCCCAAAGTTACAGTTCTGTTTGTAAATTGTTTCGTTATCTGTCCCAAAGTTACAGTTCTGTTTGTAAATTGTTTCGTTATCTGTCCCAAAGTTACAGTTCTGTTTGTAAATTGTTTCGTTATCTGTCCCAAAGTTACAGTTCTGTTTGTAAATTGTTTCGTTATCTGTCCCAAAGTTACAGTTCTGTTTGTAAATTGTTTCGTTATCTGTCCCAAAGTTACAGTTCTGTTTGTAAATTGTTTCATTATCTGTCCCAAAGTTACAGTTCTGTTTGTAAATTGTTTCGTTATCTGTCCCAAAGTTACAGTTCTGTTTGTAAATTGTTTCATTATCTGTCCCCAAAGTTACAGTTCTGTTTGTAAATTGTTCATTATCTCCCTAAAGTTACAGTTCTGTTTGTAAATTGTTTCATTATCTGTCCCAAAGTTACAGTTCTTTTGTAAATTGTTTCATTATCTGTCCCCAAAGTTACAGTTGTTTGTAAATTGTTTCTTATCTGCCTAAAGTTATATTTTTGTTTGTAAACCTTATCATTTCTGTCCTAAAGTTACAATTCTTTACTGAAATCTTCATTATCTCTCCTAAAGTTACTTTTTTTTTTTTAAACCTTATCATTATCTGTCCTTAGATTACAGTTTTGTTCAGAAAGTTGTTTATCAACTTTCCTAAAGATCTAGTTCTGTTATCGTCATAAAAACTTTTTTTCTGTCATTTTATTCATCTCCAACCCCTTTTTTATAAGATTTCTTTTGAACTATTTTTCTTTGTGAATTTCTATGCAAGGAATTTTTTTTTTTTTTTTTTTTTTTTTTTTTTAACAGTTAGAATAGCATAGGATTACTTATTGTATACATCATTGTGAAATCGGGTAAAATTCCATTTGGAAAAGGAAGAAATTGTTCGAAATACTCTAAGGAACATAATATTTTTAGTTCTTCTCTTAGCGTAGTTTATGTACACTAATATATATATATATATATATATATATATATATATATATATATATATATATATATATATATATATATATATATATAAACAGTACTTTAAAAATGTACTTACATCGGGAAGTATTAAATCCTAGCTAAGAAAATTCTTCATGGATAAAAAAGAGCTTATGTTGATGCCTTTGATACCTCAGCATTATAGTATGTATTTCTCTCTTATTTTTTATTAACATATTTTATATTGTAGTGTTTTAAAAGGTGATGAGACATACACCAGAGGTATATAGTATATAGTACTCTTAGCATAACAATTTTAAGATTTAATAGGTCCATAGGATATATTTAACCAAAGCTTTTCAACTACAGAGCCAATAATAATAAGCCTCGAGGTAGATAGATGACAGTTTAGATTAAACTTTGTCGAAGACTTGAACGATTATTTTTTTCTTAAGATTTGATCACATGCGTGGTTGCGTGCTTTGAAAACCTTATGTTTACTTACATTCAAAATATGTTAACTTCAGCTTTTAGCTTATTTACATGCATATACACAAATATTATTGTTTATATAAACATACACCCATACTGTATATCTATACACACACATATGTATATACATATATCCATACACACACACACACACACACATATATATATATATATATATATATATATATATATATATATATATATATATACAGTATACATATATACATATATATATATATACATACATATATATATATATATATATATATATATATATATATATACATATATATACTGCATATATATATATATATATATATATATATATATATATATATATATATATATACTGTATATATATATATACATATATATATATATATATATATATATAAATATATATATATATATATATATATATATATATATATATATGTATATATATATATATATATATGGAAGACTTAAATACACATTTTAGTGGACCACACATTCATTTACACATATTAGGATAGACAAGTAAATATTCCTTTGAGACCAAAAAAAAATAATTACTCTAATATAGGCAAAAGGCTTTTGCGTAAACCATTTGACAATGGAAACGTGAGTATGTTAAAGTGATAATTTAATCGTAATTTATATGATATTACGTAGTTTTTATGCTTTTCGTTCAAAGTAAACACTTCCAATAGTGTTTTGAATGAGCACTCACGTAAAAATCACAACTTCTAACCATATGTACATACGTGTTTCATATCCTAATGTAATATTTTGAGTAGGTTCTAAACACCTTAGCTGTGTGTCTACCATGATTTTTGTTTTCTTTCATGTTCGTTACATGTGCAATGTTTGTGTTTATTTCCATTTCATGAAAGATGTTATTAGTCTCCTTTATGTCTTCAAATTTACTATATATACATGTGATCTTTATTCTTGCATATTATTTTTTTTTTCTAATTTGGCAAAGATACTTGAACACCCACCATGTAGAACTCCACAGTGGTTGTCTTTATTATAATATTTTTGTAGATTGACTTTTTTTCAAACTGGTCACGATAGCAAATGATTCAAGTTAATGTGTACATTGTACAGTGGTAAACCTTATTCTTAGAGGTACGAATCATTCATACAGTGCTTGTTAAATGCTTTCCCAACTGCCAACTACTAGTTTCGTTCTGGGTCACGAACTAGTAGCTAGCCTCTTCTGCTACTACTTTTTTTTTATCTAGTTAGGCGCTGCACTAGTGTAGTTTTTACCCACCCCCCAAAATCGCCACAGCTTTACACTGCGCGGCTTCGAGGGGACACCTGGACTGCCTGGATTGCCTGCTGTCCTTGTGCGGCGCCGAAGTCGACACCCTGGATTCCAATGGCTGCACGCCCCTCTTCTACTCGGTGACCTTAGGCCACGCCGACTGCACACAACTCCTGCTCCATCATGCGGCCCATCCCGATAGACAGGATAGGAAAGGGAGAACGTGAGTTTTTTATTGTGCCGTTAGTTGTTCACATGAGCTTTTGGCGATTACATCTCTTTGTAGTTATTGACATCAGGTTTTGTTGATTACATCTCTGTAGTTATTGATATCAGCTTTTGTTGATTACATCTCTTGCTAGTTATTGATATCAGATTTTTTTTATTACATCTGACTATATCTCTTGCTAGTTATTGACATCAGTTTTTGTTGATTACATCTCTTGCTAGTAATTGACATCAGCTTTTGTTGATTACATCTCTTGCTAGATATTATCATAAGCTTTTGCTGATTACGTCTCCTGCTAGTCATTGACATGAGCTTTTGTTGATTACATCTCTTGCTAGTTATTAACATAAGCTTTTGTTGATTATATCTCTTGCTAGTTATTGATATGAGCTTTTGTTGATTACATTTCTTTCTAGTTATTGACATCAGGCTTTGTTGATTATATCTCTTGCTAGTTATTGATATGAGCTTTTGTTGATTACATCTCTGTAGTTATTGACATCAGCTTTTGTTGATTACATCTCTTGCTAGTTATTGATATCAGCTTTTTTTATTACATCTGATTATATCTCTTGCTAGTTATTGATATCAGCTTTTGTTGATTACATCTCTTGCTAGTAATTGACATCAGCTTTTGTTGATTACATCTCTTGCTAGGTATTATCATAAGCTTTCACTTATTACGTCTCCTGGTAGGTATTGACAAGAGCTTTTGTTGATTACATCTCTTGCTAGTTATTAACATAAGCTTTTGTTGATTATATCTCTTGCTAGTTATTGATATGAGCTTTTGTTGATTACATCTCTTGCTAGTTATTGATATGAGCTTTTGTTGATTACATCTCTTTCTAGTTATTGACATCAGGCTTTGTTGATTACATCTCTTGCTAGGTATTGACATCAGGTTTTGTTGATTATATACATCTCATGCTTTTATTCACATCAGCTTTTGTTGATTACATTTCTTGTAAGTTATTGACATCAGCTCTTGTTGATTACATCTCTTTCTAGTTATTTACATCAGCTATTGTTGATTGCATCTCTTGCTAGTTATTGATATCAAGAATTATTGATTACATCTCTTTTTAATCATTGACATCAGCTTTTATTGAATACACCTCTTTCTAGTTATTGATATCAAGTATTGTTGATTACATCTCTTATGAGTCATTGATGTCAGTTTTTATTGCTTACATCTCTTGCTAGTTACTAACATTAGCTTTTGTTTATTATTTGTCTTGCTAGTTACTGACATCACTTTTTTGTTGACTACATCTCTTGCTAGTTGCTAACATCAATTTTTTTGTATCACATCTCATAGTAGTTACTGACATCACTTTTTGTTGATTACATCTCTTTCTAGTCACTGGCAAGACCTTTTGTTGATTACGTATCCTGCTAGATATTGACATTATTTTTGTTAATTACATCTCTTTCTAGTCACTGACAAAATCTTTTGTTGACTTCATATCTTGCTAGATATTGACATTAGTTTTTGTTGATCACATCTTATCTTGTTTCAACAGAAGAAGACATACGTTGCCAAAATCGTACATTGTACAATAAGAATAAATTGCTATGCTTAATTTATGAAATCATTTTCAATCGTAATCTCCAGGAAATTTATGGAGATGGGCCATCACTGAGGGCTTTTGATATTTACTTTTTAACTGTTTTTATCCATCATGGCACGTTTAATCTCACTTTCTTCTTCTTCTTTACCTTTTAGCTTTCTACCATGCCTCCATTCATGCTTCCTTTCTTCCATCTTGCTGTCCAACCTTTCTTAGCTTTACTTCAAAAATGAAACTGTAAGTTTTCTTCAACTTGTGTTTGTTTTATTATTATTATTATTATTATTATTATTATTATTGTTGTTGTTGTTGTTGTTGTTGTTACAAGCTAAGCTATTACCCTAGTTACAAAAGCAAGATGCTATAAGCCCAAGGGCCCCAGCAGGGAAAAGTAGCCCAGTGAGGAAAGTAAATGAGGAAATGAATAAACTACAATAGAAGCAACAAACAATTAAAATATTCTAAGAACATCAACAACACAGATTGGCTTGCAAGGTCATACTTTATGAGCCATATCAAAATCTTCCTAATTATCTGACCTTATTTACCCACTGCTTTTGATATCTTTGTCCCCAAAACCAATTTCTTCCCTTCATAGAAATTTATCATAGAGCTCTGCTATCCATATAAATTAATGATTTTCTTCTGCCCTTATTGTTGTCAATTATTCTCTGCCTTTCTAGGTATTTTATATCGTGCTGGTATCTGAATTTCTAATATTTTGCAGCTCTCTCTCTCTCTCTCTCTCTCTCTCTCTCTCTCTCTCTCTCTCTCTCTCTCTCATATTACCTCCACTTTGAATTAGATCGATAGTGTTAACTATCTGAAATTGTAGACACCACGCTGCAACACATTTTACAATTGAAAAAGTATAAACCTCTCTCTCTCTCTCTCTCTCTCTCTCTCTCTCTCTCTCTCTCTCTCTCTCTCTCTCTCTCTCTGATTGTGTTGAGGTATAATAATCTGTCTTAAGGAGAAAACTTTTCACACCAACGTGCTTATTTTATTTGCATATATATGACAATTTTTTTTCTCAAATTAAAGTGATTTTTTCTTTAACTTCAAGGAAGTGTTCCGAAGAAATTACTTTCGATTTCCTCCGAGAATCTCATACATTTTCCCATAATTTTTACCGCCATGAATTTAATACAGTTTCGCTCGTAGGAAACTGTATGAAAATGCCGGAAGCTCACGCGATCTGCCAATTCAGACTCTCACTTTCTGCCAGTAGAAATTCTTTTATTTTTGTTATGTTATAATGAAAATGCTGATTTTTTATTATAATGAAGGTGACACCTTGATTTAAAAGATCTATCCTGGGTTGTGGTGGACGATGTGGTAACGTCCCTGACTGGCGAACGCCAGACTGGGGTTCCAGTCCTGCTCAAACTCGTTAGTTTCTTTGGTCGCTGCAACCTCACCACCCTTGTGATGGGGGTGTTGGGGGAGCCTATAGGTCTATCTGCTGAGAAATCAGCAGCCATTGCCTGGACCTCCTTAGTCCTAGCTTGGGTGGAGAGAGGGCTTAGACGCTGATCATATGTATATATAGTCAGTCTCTAGGGCATTGTCCTGCTTGATAGGGTAATGTTACTGTCCCCTGCCCCTGCCATTCATGAGAGGCCTTTAAAGTGTTTGGTCGATATATTATCAAAGATTGGAGAACTTACTTGGTAATATTTACCCATTACTGTTACCCCTTTTACCCAATTTTCTGATTACTTAATTTGTTGATTAGTTTTCTCCAATAGGAATTCAAAGCTAGAAGTAATATATTTCTTATTACCTTCGCTAAGAAGTTGGACATTATATTGTAATTTTTCTTGTATTTGTTAGAAATTTTGTATTGTGATTTTTCTGTTATTTGTTAGGAATCTACGAAAAATATGTGCATTTTTTAAAAAGATTACTGAAAGTGATAGATTGATAGTGATAAAGATTAATAAAGATATTGATATTTATAGATTAATAGGCTGGAAACAAATAATTGAAAATTGGGAGAGATAGGAAAGTAAGTTTTAGGGAGAAAGGACTTTTTGTAGTAGGTTGGCCATGGCACCAGCCACCCGTTGAGATACTACCACTAGAGTTATGGGGTCCGTTTGCTGGCCAGAGTACTACATATGACCCTTCTCTCTGGTTACGGTTCTTTCCCTTTGCCTACTCAGACACAGAATAGTCTGGCCTATTCTTTACAGATTCTCCTCTGTCCTCATACACCTGACAACACTGACATTACCAAACAATTCTTCTTCACCCAAGGGGTTAACTACTGCACTTTAATTGTTCAGTGGCTACTTTCCTCTCGGTAAGGGTAGAGGAGACTCTTCAGCTATGGTAAGCAGCTCTTCTAGGAGAAGGACACTCCAAAATTAAACCATTGTTCTCTAGTCTTGGGTAGTGCCATAGCTTCTATACCATGGTCTTCCACTGTCTTGGGTTAGAGTTCTCTTGATTGAGGGTACACTCGTGCACACTGTTCTATCTAGTTTCTCTTCCTCTTGTTAAAGTTTTTATAGTTTATATAGGAAATATTTATTTTGATGTTACTGTTCTTAAAATATTTTATTTTTCCTTATTCCCTTTTTTCACTGGGCTATTTTCCCTGTTGGGGCCCCTGGGCTTATAGCATCCTGCTTTTCCAACTAGGGTTGTAGCTTAGCATTTAATAATGATAATAATAATAGGGTTACTATTAGCCCTGACCGGTCTCTCTCTGGTCGATTTTGAATTTCAATTAACAGTGATTTAATGATAAACGTTATATTTCTACTTATGAAATTTGGAGGGTAACAGTCTAGAAGTTTTAATCCAGCTATGACCAGGTTTTGGAATGATCTTCCCAATCAGGTAGTTGAACCGGTAGAACTTCAAAATTTCAAACTTGCAGCAAATGCTTTTATGTTGAATAGGCTGACTTAAATCTCTAGTTATAGTTTATATATGAACGATCTGTTTTAATGTTGTTACTGTTCTTAAAATATTTTATTTTAATTGTTCATTACTTCTCATATAGTTTATTCATTTCCTTATATCCTTTCCTCACTGGCTATTTTTCCCTGTTGGAGCCCTTTAGCTTATAAGATCCTGCTTTCCCATTAGGGTTGTAGCTTAGCTAAGAATAACAACAACAACAACAACAATAATAATAATAATAATAATAATAATAATAATAATAATAATAGTATGTTCCTAATCGAGTTGCGTTTTGTCATTACATAATAATTGTCTTCATTAGCGCGAACTTAATTATGGCCACAAGTCATGCATTTTGTGAATCACACCAATTTTCTAAGCATCAATCTGGAATATTAAAACGAAGATAAAGATATTTGTATATAATAGCAGTCGCCGTATCTTATATATTCAAGACTCGGTTCTATAAAGATCATTGTGTGTATCATCATCATCATCATCATCATCATCTCCTCCCACGCCCATTGACGCAAAGGGCCTCGGTTAGATTTCGCCAGTCGTCTCTATCTTGAGCTTTTTAATCAATACTTCTCCATTGATATTCTCCTACTTTACGTTTCATAGTCCTCAGCCATGTAGACCTGGGTCTTCCATTTCTTCTAGTGCCCTCAGGGTAAATCATAATGTTATTCAATTGCCTTGATTAAAGGAGTCTTGCTATCACCCGCTTATTTTAATGTTGTTACTATTCTTAAAATATTTTATTTTTCGTTATTTCCTTTCCTCACTGGGCTATTTTCCCTGTTGGGGCCCCTGGGCTTATAGCATTCTGCTTTTCCAACTAGGGTTGCAGCTTAGCATTTAATAATAATAATAATAATAATAATAATACGCAGAAGAGTTGGATAATATGAGAGACTAACTAGGTTAGGTCATAACGCCAGGGGAATTATCATCACTTTCAAATTGCAATTGACCCACGTCATGCAACAGTCCAAATGTCGCCCCTTTGTTTCTGCTGGAAACCGCTATACTTTTTTTTTTTTTTTCTTTTTTTGCAGTTCAATTTAATTCATTTTATAGAGCTGCTAGATTCACCCCTACACACCCTCTCTTTCGCTATCGCACTAGAGTCTAGATTCACCCCACTCACCTTACCTCTCTCTTTAGAGCTGCTAGGTTAACCCCCCCCACTCTCTCTCTCTCTCTCTCTCTCTCTCTCTCTCTCTCTCTCTCTCTCTCTCTCTCTCTCAAATGGAGCCTACCCGGATGAATTAAAAAGACTTTGAGACATCGAAAATCCTAGTAACTCCTCGTAACACACACACACTCTCTCTCTCTCTCTCTCTCTCTCTCTCTCTCTCTCTCTCTCTCTCTCTCTCTCTCTCAAAAATGTCTCCCCGGATGAACTATAAAGACTTTGAGACATAAAAACCTTGTAACTCTCTCTCTCTCTCTCTCTCTCTCTCTCTCTCTCTCTCTCTCTCTCTCTCTCTCACTTATTTAGATAATGAATAACATATCCCATTACATATGAAACTGAATACTCTCTCTCTCTCTCTCCTTTTCCTGATACCAAAAGGCCAGCCCATTGCGGAGCTGCCAAAGGACAACTGGAGACGTTGAAGCTACTCCATCAGAAGGGAGCCGACCTATGGAAGCGAAACGTCAAGGGAGACTTGCCTCTTCATGAAGCTTGCCAGTCTGGCCGCAAGGACTTGGTTATGTGAGCATTCGATTACGAATTCACTTTTAATTTTATTTTTATTATGAAAGGGGATGTTAATTTAGTTTTAGACTGTACAGTAGAAATCTTTTCATAGATTTTGGCTTTTATATATTGGGTTGTAGATATTTGAAACTACTAATTATTCCTGCTTATTTGTTTTGGTGTTCATAAAACTGATGATAAACTGTGCAATATAGTTCTTTTCATTAATTTGACTTTTGTATTTTAACTTCTATGGAATCTAGATATTTCAAGAACTCTATTACCTAGGCCTACTATATTTCTCCTACTAAGTATGGTTTTCGATATTGAAACCTGTGTTATTCTATATTTCTCCTACAAGTAGGCCTATGGGTTTGGATATTGAAACCTGTGTTATTCTATATTTCTCTTACAACTAGGCCTATGAATTTGGATAGTGGAACCTGTTATTCTATATTTCTCCTACAAGTAGGCCTAATGGTTTTGGATATTGGAACCTGTGTTGTGTTTATGTATTTAGTGACCGTTTACGATGCCTCTCAAGAAATTTTGTGGCCACCAATCAAGTATTAAGAATTACCATATAGATCTAGAAGACATAAAGGTTTTTGCAAACACGCCAGATATCTTTTCTTTGTTGCAACATCATACATCAGAACGATGCTAGCAATCAAAGCAGTTGCGTAGCGAGAGGAGGGGTTGCTTTTTTAGAATGTCCCCCGGGCCTCCAAAAAAGGGGCTTCTGCAAAACAAGGTTAGAAAACAACAGTATTTAAGTATATATTTAAAATTACTAACACACCCCCAAGGGGGGGGTTCTTTTTACTAGCTCAGCCCCTCCCCCCCCCCCCGCCCGGCCCCCAAATCTCTAGCTACGACTGAGTATCAAAGAATAAGACATGGAATTTACAAGCAAATTTGCCTGGCAAATGAGTTATTAAATGGTGACCTTTCAATATCTTTAATGATACGACAATGAGTTTTACTTTTTACAGTAATATCTACAATTACTTAAGTTGATTAATTGCCTGCTTTCCCCCCTGGGATATTACCGTCACTGCACCTCACATGATGCACTGTAGGCACTGCAGCATTCCTTTGTTTCCAAACTGCTCTTAAACTTTAGCCGTTAATACATTACCTCTATTCCCGTTTTCTATCTTCTATTATGCTACCCAATCTGCTATCTCTTACTCCATAGTCCTACTTCAAAGGTTTACCCCTTATTACATCTATGTACTGAATGGTCTCCCTCCCCCTAACACCGGGTAATGTGGCCAAGATTACATAAATCATTATAATCCGCAGCATGAAAAGTCTAATACACTCATCCGCTCATCTGTTAATCCATTATACAGATTGGTGTTTTTGTAGATGCGTGTAAAAAAAGACACCTTGGGTTCATTCATCACATTTTGCCCTTATTTGTGCAGTGATTACGTGTCCTGTTCACTCGCTGTACATTGGAACCTGGTAAGACTCAGTCTATACAAATTTATCAAGTCACCTTCTCAAGTATATCATGTTCGTCCTTCACGACTGAGTGTATTCGTGTGACTTCACTATAGGTGCTAGTTTCATAGATTTTCACTTATAAGAGGTTATTAATTTTGTTTTATTTAAAAGATATGGTAGTATACCCACTCCAAATCAAAGTTTCATAGTGCTTCAGTTTAAAGAGGTTATTCATTGTGCTTTAGTTAGATGTGGTACTATAGGCCTAGACTACTCATTCCAGAGTAGCAAAGGGAAATGTCTTTTTTAATTAACAATTATTTAAAAAAAAAGATAAGAAAACAAAAGAATAAGTTACATGAGAAAAATAAAACAAGAAAATAGAAAACATGAGATACAGAACTTTGCAGAAAACTAAAAAATAAAATATTCAAACTCTGACGAGTTATATTTTATGTTGCGTTCTCCTAATATCTTCCACCTCACAAACAACAGATCGGTCAACCATACCATCACGAGATGTTTGGTAGATGACCTTGCGTGACCCAAGAGGGAATGGAGGAAGAAAACGCATCTGTGATTACGAAGATGAAAATTGTGTATCTACTGACCCGGTGAAAAATAAAATGCTTGCTGTGGAAAGCTCACGTGTATATGATATATCATTTCTAAGTATATATTACAAATTGTGGTAGTAAGAGAGAGAGAGAGAGAGAGAGAGAGAGAGAGAGAGAGAGAGAGAGAGAGAGAGAGAGAGAGAGGGGGGGGTGTTAAAGCTAATGTTAATGTATTTCATTTCTAAGAAAGCATTATGAAGAGAGAGAGAGAGAGAGAGAGAGAGAGAGAGAGAGAGAGAGAGAGAGAGAGAGAGAGAGAGAGAATGTTAAAGATTGCGTGAATGTATTTCATTTCTAAGAAAGTATTGAGAGAGAGAGAGAGAGAGAGAGAGAGAGAGAGAGAGAGAGAGAGAGAGAGAGAGAGAGAGAGAGAGAGAGAAGTGAAGTAAGATGCACGACATTCCTCCACTCTCCCTTCCTCCACCTTTTTCCTCCTCCTCCTCCTCCTCCTGACCTCAAGTTGATCGCCGTCATATTGCAGGTGGCTTCTTTCCATGCGACCAGAGACCGTGAACGCGCCCAACTTAGATGGACGGTGCCCGCTTCATATCGCTGCCATCAACAACAACGTCGAGATGTGTAAAATACTTATGGACCAGCAGGTGAGTCACTTTTATACTTATATAAGTCACTTGTTACAACGGTTTAAGTAGCAAAGTGAATGCATATCATCTACTGGTTATTTAAGTTATTGGGAAAGATGGAAGTCTTATTTTGTACCATTATCATTATGTAACATCTTGGGTGATATATTTTGGTCTAAGTTTGAGAATATTTTGTAACATATTATTCATTTTCAACATATAAAGTTAATTGGGAAATCTGAAATCGTATCGTAGTGATATGTGGTGAAGGAAAAATATCCTTTTATTTTCAACCGTGTTGTGAAATCCCACAACATGAAACAAAGAAGAATAACAAATAAAGTGTTATAAAAATTATTATTATTTAACCTTATTTTTCAGCATTCGTAAAGCTTATCGGCATTTTTATTTATGCAAATTGAATATAGTAAAGAAGTTACTTCCGGTATCAATGAAATTTGCTGTGTAACTAAGTTTACAGAAACCTAACTTTTGTTTACATAACAAATAATTGATTTTGCACGTTTCATTATAAAGAAATCTTGACTTTGTATTGTCCATGGTTGGGTCTGAACCCATTAGGAGGCTTTTGTTATGGGTCCTAACCCATTATGGGTATTTTATTATGGGTCTGTACACATTAAGGGTAATTTTGTTTCATCACTATACGAGAGCTGGTTGAAAGTATCGCAGTGCGTAAAACAAATTGTTGCTTTGATTTTATTTAGCTAATGATGAAGAAAATAACTTGAATAATTACTCTTTGTATTATGGTGTAATTTTTGCCCCTCCGCTTTTAAAAACTCTTATTTGATCATTTTCTATTTGTTGGTTACGTGTTTTACCGTATTTTCTCTTTCACGCTATAATCATCGTCTTTTATTTTACGTTTTGTCGTGTCTGTAATCTTGTTCTGTAGTCAATCCTTAATTCCCAATATTATCTTAAATGGGTAAAGAAACTATTGACACACTTTCTTATTACACAACTTCATTTTCGGTGTGTATTTTTTTTTTCTTTTTCATTGCCCTTATTTTTTATTTTTATTTTTTTTTTTGTTAAATGACCCTTTAGATGTTTATACATTTATTCAGTCTTTTTAACGATTGTTTTCATTTTCTACTCAACATTTTTCTAATGCTTTCTATCATCTTAACAACTATCAAATCCAACCATTTTGATAGGTAGGCCTATAGACTATAGACATTTAGTATGCATACTGGGGTAGGCCTACTTGCTTTTTTATTTTGATCGAAAATAAATTATAAGTGTTTTGCTTTGTTCCTAAATGTAACTTTTATTACACACCTTGTGCACCAAGTTTCCTTCCTTGGTTGAGTTACAGCGCAGTCACGATCACACAATATCGATTCTGCCAACGCTGTTAGTCAGAGTAAATGTTTTCAGTCACGTCGCCTTTTGGAAATGTTTGTCAAGGCATTCTGGACCTTGTCTTAAACATTTACATGAATTAATCTATTTCCCAGTTCTTGAAAATGGAACGCTGGAAGAAATTACGTGTTAATTAATGTTGCCGTGAATATGATGTCTTAATTTCTATCATTAATCAACAAATGATGTGGTTGTTTGAATATCTTTGCAATTCTTTTATATATAGTTTTTATCATTCTGCATATAGCTATAAAGTCACTAAATATTTTGCATTTCATGATCATCAATCAGCCTTTACTAGTCCACTGCAGGACGAAGACCGCAGACATTTCCATCAACTTGCGTCTGTTTATGATCTTTCCAGTCCATGGGTCTTTATGCCAGTCTACGCCTGCATATTTTCTTAGTTTGTCAATCCATTGGCTTCTCTGCCTTTCTCATTTTATGTCCTGCCCTTGTCCATTTCTTTTTCTTACAAGTTGTTAGAATATTCTCTACTTTAGTTTGCACTTTTATCCATTTTGCTCTTTTCCTATCATTTCCATAGCTCTTTTATGTTCTAAGGCTTTAGTAAGGCTCTAAGTTTCTGCTGCATAAGTTAAAATTGGTAGGACCATCTGATTAAATAATTTTCTTTTTAGAGAAAGTGGCATTTTACATTTCATGATCTCATTGTTTTTTTTTACCAAATGCTCTCTATCACACGCCTATCCTTCTTTTAATTTATTGCATAATAAATACATATATTTATGTATAAGTTGTTGTGTTTTACCTATACTTATGGCTTTGTTTTATTCCAGGCTGCGGTCAACCCCATCATGCGAAATTCGCGGGGTCAGCTGCTCACGCCGCTGGATGCCGCTGTGGCGCGCAGCAATCGAGGCTGCGCCAAGTACCTGCAGCTGCACGGAGGCGTCACGGCTTCGAAGCTGACGGATAAACACGCTCTGCAGAAGGCGATGCAGAGGTAAACTATCCTCTTATATTTCATGCAATAAATATTTAATGAATCCCAATAAGTCTTAATGACTATATTTATTTACTCAAGTTATACAATAGACATATAGGCTAAATTCTACGATTTGGTATCTAAATCCCTATTTCAAAATAAAGAACTTTTGTAGACATGAAAATGTAATTGATGGAATGTTTTTCGAGCATCCTCTTCCACCAAACTTCTTTCCATATCATCCTTCACCTTATATCGCCATCTAATGCTCTGCCTCCATCTTGATCTTCTCCCCCTAACAGATTCTTCCCAAGCCCTCCTCACTCCCTCCACATCAGCCATCCTCAACTCGTGCCCACACCATCCCAGTTGTGACACTCATCTCCTGTGTAATCTTTACTACGCCTGCCATTCATCTTATTTCATAATTCTCCAATCTTTCAAGTAGTGATATTCCCATAATTCACCTCGGCATTCTCGTCTCTGTTCTCTCAAGCTTTGTTTCCTCTTTTCGTCTTAAGCGTGGTTTACACGGTCGAACGGTTCGTCGAACATCGTTGTCGAACCTCCTTGTAAAACAGTTCGAAGAGGTGGAGTCAGGCACAAATGCATAAAGTTTGTGGATAATGAAGCCCCGCCCACAAAAGTCAGTCGAGATTAGACTTTATTCGAACCGTTCGACGAACGTGTTCAACAACCAAATACCCCGTTCACACGTTCGAACATCACTTCAAACACCTGTCTGTCGAACCGCGTTCGACGAACCGTTTGACCGTGTAAAACCGGGGTTTATAGCAGTGTTTATTCAAAATGCTTCTTTATTCCCAGAGCTCTCGAAACCAGCCAACACGGAAGCACAGGAGCCACGCCAACCGACTACGAGAATGAGATGTTGAGTTCTTCGGCCTCTTCAGCCCTAAAGTCCAACCGGTCGACGATGACGGCCTCCCCGAGCAACATGGAGGCCCAGACTGATACCGGGGATCTCCGTCAGGACTCGAAGGATAGTCAGGATAAGAAATCTGACAAACCCGAACAGAAGGATGCTCAGGTTAGTCTGCCATTCTGATTTTTCTGATGTTTCTTTCCAGAGTAGTTTTAGAAGCTCAGTTCAATTAGATTTTCTTTTTTTTCTGGATTCAAGTAGTATAATATATTTTGCCTCTGTAAGTAACAGCCATATTTTGTATGTTTCTTTCCCAGGGTAGTTTTAAAAGTTTAGTTCAGTGAGATTTTCCATTCTGGAAGTATTCATGTAGTGTAGTATATTTTGCCTGTGTAAGTAACGGCCATTCTTTGTAGGCCTATAACATCAATAAGTGTGCGCATTTTATTCCAATGTCTATTTTACTCGTATTTTTTATTTAGAAAATATGCAAATTCAATTAGCAAAAATCATTTAGGGTTGGACATATCATCTTTCACTTTTTAAACCGGTAATAAACTTACATTCAGTTCATTAGCCAATTTGTAGGCCTACCTGGGATCCCATTAAAACCTTTGTTCTCATTGTCCTTGTACTAATAATTAAAATGCTTCAAGCTAAGCCTATTATTTCATGCTAAACAACATTTTATATTCATTATATTGCAATTGAAGTAATAAATTGCTCGAGCTTTTTATCCATAGCAATCAATTTCTTTTAATTAAGCTCCTGCCTTGATTTTGGCAATGAAGTTAGTCATTTGATTAAAGAAACGGTATTAGTTGCACTAAATGTAGTCTCGTCTTCAAAATCAGTTTATTTATTTATTTATTTATTTTTGTTATTATTATTATTATTATTATTATTAGCAAAGCTACAACACTAGTTAGGAGTTATTATTATTATTATTATTATTATTATAAGCCAAGCTACAACCCTAGCATGATGCTATAAGCCCAATGGCTCCAACAAGGAAAATAGCCCAGTTCAGTGAAAACGTTCCCCATCCATTAACTCCGTGTGCCATCACGGTTAAACACAAAGAACCCAAAGTATTGAGCGAATAATGATTTACATCAGGACATCATTGTTGAAGAAAGATGACATTTTGCGGGAAGAAATATGAAGCGATTTTAACATTATACATCCTTACATACTTTATAAAATATAGACTAGCATATGCATGATTGAAATTGATTAAAAACAAATATTTAAGATAACCGTAATTAAGAATTTTAATTTAACAAAGTTTATTGTGTTGAAATGCTAAATTGGCAGTTTAAATGGAAGAAAATGTAAAGTATATTTATGTTTGTTAAAAATCTTAATTTATGAGATTAAATCATTTAAAACATTGGGTAAAATTATATTTTTTAATTTGGAAAGGAGCAAATATTTCCATTTAAAATTTTTAGTTCCTATAAAAGATCATTTGTTCAAAAGAGCAATATTCTTCCTATCAGCAGTAGGCATAATTCTTAAATCCCTTCCTAAATTGATACTTGCCTTTTATTTTCTCACATATCATTAAGTAGGCAATAAATTAAAGAACTGAATGCAGAAGAATTTCTATTAACGGAGTGAACATTAATATGTAGGCCTATTCACATGCCTTCATTTGGGAGGCATTCATATAACATTTTGGCTTCTCAGAGATTCTGTTAAATTTTATTTGCATTTCAACCTTAGATAAACTAAAGCTATAAGTTTAGATAAGCGAAAGTTATAAATTTAACTTATTAAATCAAAACTGAAACGTACATATTGCAAAAATACCTTATATTTATCCTTAACTAAAGATGAAACACTTGTTGGTTTACGATTCTTTTACTGAAATACTTAAAAAAAAATGAAAATAATTTATCCACTAATTTATCAGAGACATTTCTCCTAATATACGTTTCATATATAAAAAACAAGAGGATTTAGGAAGATTCTATATTTAAATAAGATTCATAAAAAAATAAATTCTTTTTTTACTAACCTGCAAAAGGGTAATTAATGCATGAATATTAGCGTGGTGTGAATCACCTTTCGAATTCTCTTGCACGCTTTTTTTTTCCTCGTTTGAGCTATAAATTATAAAATTTGATCTGGGTATTTGCTTCAATTACCTTTTTTTCAATTTTGAATCTAGACGTTCAAGCATTCACTGGTTTTTTTTTTTTTCAATTTTTTCAATTTTTTATATTTTGTTTAGTATCATAAGGAATAAAATAAGAACATTACAATCCTCATTGCATTCCTTATTTTAGCATAAAATGAACCATAGCCTGGAAAATAATTTAGTTCTATACGAATATTATAGACCTGAGTTGAGGAAATTTAAATCTAGGCGCGTATCATGGCGATATGTTATTTGCAAATTTTTATCCTGTAAAAATTAAAACCAAGTCCATATGTGAGACGCTCTCCAAGAAAAATCCATGAAATCTTAGAAATAGGTTTACTATATACATATACATCCTGCACACCATTTGTGGAAATAACAAGAGTTGTTCTCTTTTCGTTGTGATCCAATTGTTAATAGTATCTCTATGATATCTTTTAATCCCCATATATGCATTTGGTCAACGCCCGTTTCCACCTAGGCTAGGACCAGGGAAGGTGAGACAATGGCTGTAGGTGACTCGGCTTTAGCCTTGTAGCCTCCTAAAACTCCCATCCCTAGCTCACAGATTCGATGAGGTGAACATTAAGGAAAACCAGACATTCGGATTTTGAATCCGTGAAGTTATCCACTAGGTTACCAAAACACCTCTAATAAGCTTCCCTAAGGGGTTTTTTTGTTGTTGCAGATTGCCTGGGCCTTATGGCCAGGCACAGGCTCTTGCACACTTGCAGCCCGTAGGACCAGGTGTCGGGATTATAATCTTAGAGTAACTTCAGTTGGAGATACCGAGATATTTGTTGTTGAAATTTTCTCTTTCATGAGGTTCTTTGTCTTATGGACTTCTAGTATAAAGAGTAAAGACTCTAGAGTATTTCTTATTAGGACTTTCAGATAGGCTAATGAGTTTGATCTTCTATATAACATTAAAGAATAGTTTAAACGAACACAGCTTCCTGGCACTTAAGGCTTCAAAACATGCTGTAACATAGAAATTGGATTCAGTTGTGTTAATTGTTCACTTAGAGCTCAATGTATATTGTTTTAGGATTGGTAAACTTATGGCCCTCTGAAGGAGTCTAGTCTTTGAGCAACAATGTAAAAAGTTAGCTTATTGTTAGCCAAACCATAAGTTTTAACTGAGGACAGTGACCCCTGATTAGACGAAAGTCAAGTTTGATATTAAGTTTCTAATGTTTTTTGGGGATAAAGGGCTTTGTGGTCTCCAAGGACTTTCCTGTGAAAGGCTAGAACAGGGATTCCATATTCACAGCATTTCTGGAGTAAAGCCTTAGCTTTTCTGCTTTTAAATCCCTTATCTGGTAAAGCACTCAGACACATGAAGACATAGCTGGACTAGGTAAAAAAGCTTAACCTGAGAAGATACTGTATTCATGAGTGGTAATTGTTGCATAGTCTTTGATTGATGTGGGTTTCTTCATCAATTTACAACTTCGTATCACATGTATTTGGGAGATTGTTCAGTTGGTACATCATCCATGTGAGTTACATGTACATGAATGTACAAATATAATGAGAGAATAACATTTGTCATCACAAAAATATTGGTTATCTCGTTCTACTATCCAGTTATTACTAGTATTTAGAAGGTGATACAGTATTGCTCTTCCAGATGAGTCTGAGTGACTTATATCTAAGAGGGTATCAGAACCCCAGAGGCCATTCATTTTTTGAAATAGGTAATCATTAAGCTACAAAGGATGATCCACTATGTCCCTCCTTCAAATATTTTTTTCTATACAACCAGTCTGTTTTCTAAGTAGTGGTTCATTATTGTTTTTGGTGTATTTTATCAGATAGAATATAGTTTTTATAGGTTGGTTAGTGTAAATCCATTTCCATCAATGGAGGGCAGGATGCAAGTACCAGTATCTCCATGTTTATGGGTTATTTCTGTAGCTGAGAATCTTGGTTGATAATCTAGACCAGCAGTTTAAAATTTTTAGAATTGATCGAGAAACTGAATTCCAGATTGTGTATCTGGATCCAAATGTTTCCTCCAAAAAAGACCAGCTGTGCCAAAAAAGGTCAATGTTTTATGGACTCATATTTCGTTCATTTACATTTTTGTTATTACATACCTCATTGGTACTCTACAGGGACGAATATAATGAAACATACTTTTAAAACAAAAACAAGAAAAAAAAATTAATGGAAATGTAATTTACAAATAATTATTTTTAAATGTAATTTAGCATATGATAGCATTTTAGTAGCTAAGTTACTATAATTTTAAGCCCGAGGAAAAATTTATTTTTATCAAATATAAAGTAAGTGGTATTTACATTCTTGATTAAGATTTTTTTGGGTTTAATATCATTCGCCATAGACAATAGCATCATAGAATTTAGATCAGTAGCGAGTGCGTAGCCTTGGTTGCAGTTGAGAAAGAAAATGTTAAATTTTGTTCTAATCATGATCATAATTTGTCTCCTTACCGAGGTACCTAAGCTAATTTGATTTACCTTTTACCATAAAATCGTGATACATGATGCCACAGTTTTGTCTATCAAGAACTGAAGATCACGTTTTCAGTGGTTTGAACATTACTCAGTTTATAAAATTCTATTGAAAAAAAAAAGTCATTATACCATATCCACATGAAGCAAAACCTATTCATTTTACTTCGGCTACCAATATTGATTTTGGTATTTCACACATTTCTTTATCAAGCACCAGAACAGCCGAATACAAAATGACAGAAGTAAAAAGGAACAGTTTTTTCTGTTGTGGATATAGATATTTGTGCTGAGATATGTCTTCTTGACATGAGGAAACTGTTGGCATCATCTTCTCTAGAGAATAGTATTGCACAGCCTAAAGCTTAACAAAAGATGATAAAATTAAGGATGAAGAACTGCTGCTTTACTGCTATATTTCATACTGCAGGAGACTTCGACATCTGACATTTATTGAAAGTCGAGAAGTTCACTGAGACTTACTCACATTTGTCCAAGAAGCTGACCTCGTCCGACTTTGCTATTTTTTTCTTTAGCTCATGTACTTTTGTTTTCTCTTTGGACAGAAATAATTTTTACATGCCACAGGATATTCATCATTACTCAACATGAACTACAGGCTTTTTATAGTACATGTAATCTTAATTATTCTTTGAATTGCAATATATAAATATATTCATTCTTATTTTTCAGGTTTAATTTGCATTTTCATATATTGCTTGTTTCTGTGTTGACAAAAGATTATTATTAAAATGTTATTTTTGGTTTGTGTTCCTCTGTTTTGTAGATCTTCCCCTCATCCCTCCCTCAACAGTAGTTCCATTTGTTATCCAACAGATTTTATTGAAACAATGTCCATATTTTCAAGTCTTCAATACTAGGTGTGCCTTATGTTAGATTAATGGCTTAGAATGATTGTTAACCTGCCCATGGTTTCCCCTGATTGAACATAAACCACATCAAAATTAGTTTTGTTCAACTCCCATCACTCACTTACGTTTGCCTTAACCCCATGTTTTACTGGATGCTATAATCTCTTTTTATGATAATTTTATATGACATTGATCTTGTGGAGAGAGTATCGCATTTCAACCATTATATGAGGACAATATCCTTGTATTAGTTTGCATCTTGACTTAAATACTAGTGCATAATAGTCAGCTACAGCTCTAACTGTGCTACTGTTTAGATTCATTTCATTGTTACCATAGTTTAATAACCAACCAGGCTTACCCTTATCTATTTAACATAAGTGTGTACAGCTAAAAATTTTTATAGTTATATCTGCTTTTTTATTAGTAACAAAATCCCTCCCCACCCCTATATTAGTAGTATGTCATTTCCCCAAACTCATTTCCCTGCTTAATCCAGAAATGTCTTAACATTATACCCTGACCTTTTGTGACCTTTTCTGGTCGTGTGCGACCTCATCTCCTTGCCATCTTAGACGGGCACATCCGAGGTCAACATCAGGAAGCTTGTCCTAGAGGAGGAGGAGGCGGAGTTGGGTCGCAAGAATGCGGAAGAGCATGGGACAAAGGAGGAAAAGGAAGACATGAAAGAGGAAGACATGAAAAAGGAAGAGGCTGAAAAGCAAAATGGGGATGCAACGAATGCAGAGGCTTCTGTTGACGTCGATGCTCAAAATACAACCGATAAAGATAATGAGGAGATTTCAGGTGAACAAGTGGACTCGGAAAATGGAGAAAAAAAAGAAAATGGGGAAAAGGGAGGAGAAAATGGAGAAAAGGGAGAAGAAAATGGAGAAAAAGGAGAAGAAAATGGAGAAAAAGAAGAAGAAAATGGGGAAAAGAAAGATGCTGAAGTTGCTGCAAAGAAAAAAGTTAAAAAAGGAAAATCTAAAGGTAGCAGCCATGAAAATTCTAAAGATGGTGATGCTGGTGAGGAAGTTGAGGAGGAGGGGGAGGAGGAGGAAGAAGGGGAGGGAGGTGAAGAAACAAGGCTAAATGAAAATGGAGAGGTGGTAGAAGAAGAAATTATAAAGTCAGTTCGAGATCCCCCAAAGCAGTCCCAAGATGGTGATATTCTTGAACGTCTTGGCGAAGGAGAACAAAACGGGACCGTAGAAGGCAAAGAAGAACTCGATGAGAAAGTTGATGATGGTGGAGAAGGGGAACACAATGCGGAAGTTGATGGTGAAGATGTTCCAGAGGGAGAAGTTGAAAATGCCAAAAAGAGTGGTCAGTCATCTATAGATCTCGATGCAGACAGTCCAAAAGAAGGAGGGAAAGAGAAGAGCAAAGGAAAATCAAAGAAAAGTAGACAGGCGTCCAAGGATGGTGAAAACAGCCAGACAGAGGTTGATGGTGAAGAAGTGGATGGAGAAGTTGAAAATGCCAAAAAGAGTGGTCAGTCATCTATAGATCTCGATGCAGACAGTCCAAAAGAAGGAGGGAAAGAAAAGAGCAAAAGAAAATCAAAGAAAAGTAGACAGGCATCCAAGGATGGTGAAAACAGCCAGACAGAGGTTGATGGTGAAGAAGTGGATGGAGAAATTGTAAAAGCCAAAAAGATCAGGGAATCATCAAGGGAAGCAGGTATATCCAGCCAGGAGGATGACGATGAAGATGGTGAAGATCCTTCACCTGGCAGTAAAGCAGGAAGTAAAAAAGGTTCCTTAGCGGGAAGTCGAAAGAACTCCAAGAGTAAAGATGGAAGTGATGATGGAGAAGCAAGTGAAGGCCCAAGTCCTCCAGCGAAAAATAACGAAAAAACACGTAAGAAGAGAGGGAAGAAATCAAAAATGCTTAAAAAGGGAAGCACTGTGGTGATTAGTGATGGAGGTGAGGGCGAAGAAATGGAAATAAGTGGAAATGGAGAAATGGTAATTGGAGCAGACGGTGATGAGAATGTAGAGGCCGAATATGAAGGTAATGATGGCTCTGCAGATGAAGACAACGAGGAGTATGATGAGAACATGGAATATTCAGAAGAAGAAAGAAGTGGAGATGAAGCCATGGAGCAGAGTGGTGAAGAGAATGTAGATGGGGAAAATGGTAAGCAATCCTCTGATGGTGCAGGACCAAGGGGCCGTCCAAAATCAGCCGCCCAACCAGGAATGGGAAGAAGTCAAGGGAAACAAAATCAGAAAGGTAACAACAGCAAAAAGTCATCATTAACCAATGGCAGTAAAGGAAAACTAAGAACTAAAGGCAAAGGACAGAAAAACAAAGCAAAACCGAAAGCAGGTAGTGATGAAAATGCACCAGCGACCCATCGCGTTAGTATGTCTGGCAGGCCCTTTGAAGATTATGATCCCAACACAACAGAGAGCGATGTCCCTGGAAAACCTCCTTTGTCAGTAGGGGATGAACGCACCCACGAACTGATGCTCGAGTCCAGCGGACGAGACTTCCTGATGGTGAACGATGCAGCCCCAGCTAGGCTCTCTTCGCCCAGCTCGACTCATGGCAGGGACACCGGCGACTCGGGCTTCAAGGTAGTAGTTGTGATCATGTATAACTCATGGACATCTAATAAGCAAATCTTATGTCAGAATATACTCCCTGGAAAGATAGTTTTGGTAAAATTCATATTTTCACAATTGTGCCATTTGCTTTTGACTTGATTTGGAGTTTATTTCAGTTTTTTCAACTACTTTCCAGAGTTTCAAACTTTGCCACATAAAAAATGGCAAGTTTGCAAGTCATTGTACAAAGATTTAAAGCAATAACTGAAGACTTGGCATTTTTGTATGCGAGTTGGAAACTTTGTAGTTCAGATTATTAGTTTTCTGATATAGTTGCAGATAAAATGTCCAAGAGAATGAAATCCTAATAGTTCATCCATCCTCTGGTCTCCTAAAGAAAGAAAATGAGACTCTTGACGGAGACTCATACCCCATAATTCATTAAGACTCACTACCGTACACACATTAACTACAGACACTGGATATAGAAAAAAAAAACCACTGTTTTCAGAGACAAGTTAAGCTTCCCATTGCTTTTTACAATAATGCATGACCTGATCATTTATTTGCATGAATTTACTTCCAGCATCATGTATTCACGGCCTTTTGTATGTCCTATGCACCTCTTTGTAAGTAAGAAAATGGGATCGTTGGTGAAATTGTTTGATACAGCCCAGCAGCAGCATTTCACATCTCATCATTTCTTATACAGAATTGTATAAAATGATCAGGTATTCAAAATTTTGGTATCAGTGAAGTCTGAATCTTCGGATGGAAATGGTAAGTAATCCATCAGAAAACTCGTTGGATGCTTGGCAAACAATTTACTCATTCGATGCCCCCTTTGCTGATGAGAACAGCCATGAGCTTAAAAAGAGTTCTCATCAAACCCCCTTTATCAGGAGTCGGGATTTAGTGACTATCTTGGACCGGAACGAGACTCGGATGTAGATGGCCCTACTGACCCGGAGCGTCATACGGATGATGAAAATGTCCAGCATCCAACCAAGAGAAAAACAAAAACCCGACGGCTTAGGAATAAGCAGCGTGAGGAAAGATTAGTTGGGGCCAAGGGTGAGGATGGTGAGGAAAGACCTGGCAGAAGAAAAGCTGGCAGCAGCCATGGAGAGGATGGGGATGTAAGTTTATAGGTGTCAGTGTATGATGAGTAATGTTCTAAGTAATAAGGATTTGAGGGTGTTATGGTTTAATATTCGTTTAATCATTTTTAAAGGGAATGGTCATTGGCACCTTAGGGCAGTAAAATAGGTTAAGTATCACTGATAAGATAGTAAGTGAAGGTTTGAATATAGATTACTTATTGTATTGCATTGCAATGTTAAAGGCACACCAGTTATCAGTAGGGGAAGTCCTGTTCACTGGCTGTTTACAAAGTCATGACAGAGAGCTAACTTCATGGCAATAATCAACACAAACACAAAAATAAAACTGAAAATATCTTGGTTTCAGCAATATATGGGGCTTTATGTATAAAATCAGCGCTTCCATCACTTTGTCAATGTAACAGCAGACGTATTGATAGCACGAAACGTACTTTTTGCATATTTAGGAGTCTTCCGTGTTTTAAAACCTTAGAAATTTTTATATATTGGATAATGAGAGTTTTGTATATTTTCATTTAAGTAATCTTATGGCTGCACATACAAAACCAAAATTAACTCAAGAGATACATTGAAATGATCTAGTTATAACCCTTGATTTGAATCTGATTAGAGATAATTTGCTTTTGAGCAAATAATATTGATTTTGGTAAAGAATAAGAATCATTATACCCAAAGTTTTCTAAACTTAGATATAATATTGAAATCTTATAATCAAATCTCTACTTTTAAAAGGAATTGTAATACTGATTAGCTCAAATGAGACTTGAAATAACAGAATGAAAGAATTGTTGGTCAAATGTATCTCTTTCTGGTTTCTGGCCACTTTCATCAAGACTTAACTGTCTGGAGCTTCGAAACCTTTTGGAAATATGGACAGTGACACTTGTGTTACCATTCAGACGTAGGTAACATCTAGCAATTACTTTCTGTTTGCTTCTACATTAATGATCATTACTGCCCTAATCAAAGAGTAATACTAATGGATGTTGTAACTGTGACGAGCTTCTAATGTTTCTAGAGCTTTGGCCTTCATGTTAAATGTAATGTACAATTTTGATATTTTGCTTATGCCCTAAACTGATTAGATTAGACAAATAATGCATTGTTATGGTTTTTTAAATCTCTGAAACACAATCTACAGACATTTCATCCTCATATACACCCAAATGTTCATTAAAGTGGGAAAGTTAATCCTGGTTTGTCTATTTAGGTCTATATTAAGAGAATTATTTTATATTTGTTTATTCAGTTTGAGTATGCAAAATATAAATATAAAATAAAACATCTGGCTCAGTGTAGCTCAAAACAACAATTTGCTTGATATTTATATTGCTTGTAATATTTATACATACAGTAAATATTTGAATAATGGAATACATGAATTGAAGAGACAGTGAAAGATGGAAATGGAAGGTTAAAAGGAGAGGAAGCAAGGAAAAGGTGGGCGGAATATTTTGAAAGTTTGCTGAATGTTGAGGATAATAAGGAGGCAGATATAATTGCTGTTGCAGGTGTTGAGGAGCTAGTGATGGGAGATAAGAATGAGAGAGATTACAAGAGAGAAGTGAGGAGAGCACTAGATGAAATGAGAGTAGGAAAAGCACCTGGTATGGATGGTGTAAGAGCTGAGATGTTGAAGGAAGGGGGTGTGACTGTACTTGAATGGTTGGTGAGATTGTTTGATATGTGTTTTATGTTGTCAATGGTACCAGTAGATTGGGTTTGTGCATGTATTGTACCACTATATAAGGGTAAGGGAGATCTTTTGCAATTCAAGGGATATTAGTTTGTTGAGTGTGGTTGGAAAAGTGTATGGTAGAGTACTGATTAATATGATTAAGGATAAAACAGAGAATGCAATCTTAGAAGTACAGGGTGGTTTTAGAAGAGGCAGGGGATGTATGAATCAGATTTTTACAGTTAGGCAGATATGCGAGAAATATTTAGCAAAAGGTAAGGAGGTGTATGTTGCGTTTATGGATCTGGAGAAAGCGTATGATAGAGTTGATAGGGAAGTGATGTGGAATGAGATGAGGTTATATGGAATTGGTGGAAGGTTGTTGCAAGCAGTGAAAAGTTTCTACAAAGGTAGTAAGGCGTTTGTTAGGATAGGAAATGAAGTGAGCGATTGGTTTCCGGTGAGAGTGGGGCTGAGATAGGGATGTGTGATGTCTCCATGGTTTGTTTAACTTGTATGTTGATGGAGTGGTGAGAGACGTGATTGCTCGAGTGCTTGGACGAGGATTGAAACTGGTAGACGAGAATGATCATGAATGGGAGGTAAATCAGTTGTTGTTTGCGGATGATACTGTACTGGTTGCAGACTAGGAAGAGAAGCTTGGCCGATTAGTGACAGAATTTGGAAGGGTATGTAAGAGAAGGAAGTTGAGTGTTGATGTGGGTAAGAGTAAGGTTATGAGATGAACAAGAAGTGAAGGTGGTGTTAGGTTAAATGTCATGTTGATTGTAGAGTTACTTGAGGAGGTGGACCAGTTTAAGTACTCGGGGTCTGTTATTGCAGCAAATGGTGGAGTGGAAGCAGATGTACGTCAGAGAGTGAATGAAGAATGCAAAGTGTTAGGGGTAGTGAAGGGAATGGTGAAGAATAGAGGGTTGGGCATGAATGTAAAGAGAGTTCTGTATGAGAAAGTGATTGTACCAACTTTGATGTATGGATCAGAGTTGTGGGAAAGATTGAATGTGTTTGAGATGATATGTCTGAGGAGTATGGCTGGTGTTTCTCGGGTAGATAGGGTAAGGAACGAAGTAGTGAGGGTGAGAACGTGTAAGAAATGAGTTAGCAGCTAGAGTGGATATGAATTTGTTGAGGTGGTTTGGCCATGTTGAGAGAATGGAAAATGGCTGTCTGCTAAAGAAGGTGATGAATGCAAGAGTTGATGGGAGAAGTATGAGAGGAAGGCCAAGGTTTGGGTGGATGGATGGAGTAAAGAAAGCTCTGGGTGATAGGAGGATAGATGTGAGAGAGGCAAGAGAGCGTGCTAGAATTAAGAATGAATGGTGAGCGATTGTGACGAATTTCTGGTAGGCCCTGCTGCTTCCTCCGGTCGCCTTGGATGACCGCGGAGGTAACAGCTGTAAGGGATTCAGTGTTATGAAGCTTCATCTGTGATGGATAACGGGGGAGGGTGGGCTGTGGCACCCTAGCAGTACGAGCAGAACTCTGTTGAGTCCCCTCGTCAGGCTGGGGGGAGCTTATAGAGGAAAGGTCCCTTTTTTCATTTTTTTGATGTCTGCTACCTCCCAAAACTGGGGGAAGTGCCTTGGTATATGGATGGATGGAATAGATGATATTTTCTTATAATATTAATGTACTAGGATTTATCTACAAAAAGTTTTAAGATATAATGTATAGTGTTTAAAACAAAACTATTCATAAGTTTTCAAACAAAGTTATTTCTGCTTTTAAAAATGTCCCATTGCTCCTAAACATAGGTCTGTTTGCCTGAATCTAAGAGAGGATTGGAAAAAACATTAAAACCAATAATTGATATTTAACTCGCCACAAAATTTGAAATAATCACTTATAGATTATCAAGGTGTATCGTACCGTACAAGATGGATTCTTACTAACCCTAATTAGAGAGAATTTCATTAAAGAAAATTAATGACTTAAGTCTTTATGGATGATAATGGCTGAATAATTCTAATGAAGAGAAATCTCACATAAGGATAATATTTCCAAAGTGTGTGAAAGAGAATGAATTGGCAAATATGAGATTTTGAGAATTAATTGAAACCTTATTTGGGGCACGGATGTTTTAAAAAGGAAAGTGGGTCTTTTCTTGGGAGTTTTTTTTTTTCTGAGAATTGTGGAGATAAAAACATGAGAGTATGAGGTGAATTTGACAGAATAGGGTCCTGGGGGTGAAGCTTTGAGGTGATTAAACTATATAGAGACTATTCCTCATTTAAGATATAAATGAGTTTATTAAATGTACCCAATGATAATTAGAAACTGTGGAAAAGAATTTTAAGCTTCATTTTTGACGATTAGAAAAGATCAAAGGCATGGGAATTTAGATAAGGTAGAAAATTTATGTGTAAAATTACTGTTGGTGAGAAGACAAGCCACATTAAATAAAAGGGGAAATCACTTGTGAATTAAGGATAGAGAGACCCAAGAAGTACTTGACTTACTAAATTTTTAGAAGAGCTAGATAGAAACCTTCGCAATGTGTTGTAAGTTGAAGAAAGTAGCAAACAATGTGATATAGAAACTTCTATGGTTATTAAACAGTAATTGCTGAGATGCTTTCTCTAAAGGTTTACCTGTTGAAGATTTATTTCTTTACTTGAAAGTAAGGGATCAGAATATTGCTATGAATTCAATTAAAAGTGAGTTTTATCAGAAGGAAATGGGGTACAATTATAGGTAGAAGGTAGAAAAATATGAAATATTGGAAGAACTGATAAGGGATATGTAAATTGAG